>NC_066509.1:285000-335000 GCF_024679095.1 Eriocheir sinensis | reverse complement strand
TCCTCTCTGACCTCTACTTGGCATACACCATGATTAGTTAACAAATACGTGCCGCCCCCCATACAGTTCTGGTCACCTGCCTTGTACCCTGACATACCCACGTGGCTTGTGACTGATTTTCCACTAGCCAGGTGCCTTAGTTTTACGATACTTGTGGCTGTGATACGCTGTTGCTAAATCATTGAATAGAAATAAGATCAAAGGGTTAGAGTATCTTCGTGATTCTGATCTGCCCGTCACCGTCAGAGGGCTACAACACCGGACTGCCAGTGTCATTTTTTTAAACGTTTCGGCGTCCAAGTTCACATATTTGACAAGGCTTTCGTATGAGTTTAGAGCACTTCCAGGGGTAGTCTTATGACCCCATGGTGATAGTTTGACCCTTCTTCTGTACCCTGAACCTAAAAGAACACTCATTAGAACCCGACCGATCTCCTTTTTGGCCTTTGGAAATAGTTGGTGTGCGAGGCGGATGCGTCTGAGAATGCGAACCTGAGTCTGTGTCTTATGGCTATCAATCAAGTCCTGAACAATAGCATACATGAGGCAGGGCTTAGGGTCGTATTTTAAAACATTTCGTCGCCCAAGTTCATATATTTGACATGGCTTTCGTAGGAGCTGTAGGCCTTTCCAGGGGTAGTTTTATGACCCTGGTGGTAGTTTGACCCTTCTTCTGTGCCATGAACCTTAAAAAAACACCCATGAAAACCCGATTGATCCCCTCTTTGACCTTTAGAAATGGTTGATGTGAGAAGCGATGGTGTCTTAAAATACGGCCCTTAGTGTCTAGTCATTATAGATACAATAGGAGTTTAGATGTGAAGGACGTGGTAGTCTATACGCAGCACCTAATAAATCATGTCTTGGCTTTTGATATTTAAATGTTTGATAGTTCGTATACATTTTGGAAGGCTATTAAACTAAGGGAAGGGTTGACGGCCACTACGTTTGACTAGCAAGGTTGGAGAGAGTGAGTTTTTACCCCTGAATATGCAACACACACACACACACACACACACACACACACACACACACACACACACACTTGGCCAACAATCGGGCCCTTGTGTAAGCATACGTAACACCGAGCTGGTCTCTGTGTTTATTTAGTTTTGTTTCCTATGTTTGTTGTTGCATGTATGTTTGTTTGTTTGTTTGTTTTTCGTGGTATAATACTCGGCAAATAACGCTTTCATTTATCTAACTCATATCTACCGCCTCCTCCTCCTCTTCCTCTTCCTCCTCCTCCTCCTCCTCATCATCATGTCAAACGAACCCAAACGCATTATCATCTTCATCGGTGACATGCTTAATCTTTAGCAACTTATTTCAATCCACTTTTCACTTCCCTTACTCGAACAGTCCCTCGTCTTCTTTCACCAATCCCTTAAATCAATTCTACGTAACCTTTTCTGTTCCTTGCTGACTGACTCACTTTTCCGCCTCCCTGACTCATCATTTAACCTAGTAAACTTATTTCAGTCTACTTTTCACTTCCCTTACTTGGACAGTCCCTCGTCTTCTTTCACCAATCCCTTAATCAACTCAACGTAACCCTTTTTCGTTCCTTGCATTCACTTTTCCGCACCCTGACTCATCCTTACCCAAGTCAATTTATTTCAATCTTCAGTCCACTCGTCTTCGTTCAACAGTTTCTCGTCTTCATGCACTAATTCCTTAAATGATCACTCAACGTAACCTCTTCTGTTCCTTGCTAACTGACTCACTTTTCCGCCCCCCTTACTCATCCTATACCCTAGTCAACTTATTTCAGTCTGCTTTTCACTCGTCTTAGCTGAACGGTTCCTCGCCTTCCTTCACCAATCCCTTCATTCACTCAACGTAACCTTTCCTGTTCCTTGCTGATTGACTCACTTTTCCGCCCCCCTGACTCATCCTAAACCTTAGTCAACTTATTTCCACTCTTCTTATAGTAGAACGGTTCCTCGCCTTCCTTCACCAATCCCTTCATTCACTCAACGTAACCTATTCTGTTCCTCGCTGACTGACTCACTTTTCCGCACCCCTGACATAGGTGACTCATACTTTCCCCTCGCCAACTTGTCCCTCAATTAACATGTCCCCCCGGCGTGATGGAACAACCCCTCGCCGTAAACTATCGATCCCTTTACTAGCCCAGCGTGACCCTCGTGTCCCGTGCGGTTCATTTTTACGGGAGCCTTCACCTTCACCTTCATCCTCTGAGTCACCGTAACTCTTCCTCTCCCCTCATGGTTACCGGGGGAAGCAAAGCAAAGGTCGGTATTCTCAGACGCTTCCAACGCACATTAACTATTCCAAAGGCCGAAAAGGAGATTAGTCGGGTTCTCATGAGTGTTTTTTTCACGTCCATGGTACAGAGGAAAGGTTACATTACCACCAGGGTCATAAAACTACCCATGGGAATGCCCCCAAAACTAGAAGAAAAAAAAAGATTGAAAAGTATGTACGATGAAAAGTAGATTAAAAAGTAAGCATTTTAGGTAAGTATCTATCTAGTTATCTGTGTGTGTGTGTGTGTGTGTGTGTGTGTGTGTGTGTGTGTGTGTGTGTGTGTGTGTGTGTGTGTGTTGTGGTCGCTGCCCTCTGAGTGACGAAGAGCTCTGTTTAACGGTGGCATTGAGGGGTGCCTGCTGCTGCTGCCAACGCAATGGGTAAATATATCGCCTGTGTGTGTGTGTGTGTGTGTGTGTGTGTGTGTGAGAGAGAGAGAGAGAGAGAGAGAGAGAGAGAGAGAGAGAGAGAGAGAGAGAGAGAAAATTGCCAAATGTCACTCGTTTCATAGCATATCCATTAGCTCTATATATCGTCTGTGTGTGTGTGTGTGTGTGTGTGTTAACAAAATGTACGTGTCTCGTTTCACATCCAGTAACTCACGCAACGACAAACACGTAACATACATGTAATATACACACACGTATCAGACGATTTATCAAGCATTGCAAGGTATACAATAATGCTTCACCGTATTTGTTATTGATATTATTGACTAAAAAAAAGAAAAACACTCCTAGTCTAGCCTTCTAAAACGAGGAGTGAAATACAAATGACACAACTTGGCTATTGCTGCAGGATGATGCATTCCGATCCTCTTTTCCTGTGGCTGATACTAGCAAGAAAAAAGCACCTAATCTAAACCCTTACACAAGAGGATTGAAACATAAAACACTGGGCTTGGCAAGCAGGGATTCATAGCGCGATCGTCTTTTTTGTGGGTGTTATTGTTATTAGCAGGACTATAAAACAGATTAGTGGCAGGGAAAATCTCATCCAAACCCTTACACAAGAGGATTGAAACACATAAAACAATAGACTTGGCAAATACCATAGGAAAGACATAGTGCGTTAGTCTGTTTTTTTTTTTTCTGTGGCTGTTATCGTCATTAGAAGGACCAAAAAGAGATTACTAGCACGAAAACACACGCCTTATCTAAACCCTTACACAAGAGGATTGAAACACACAAAACAATAGACTTGGCAAATACCATAGGAAAGACATAGTGCGTTAGTCTGTTTTTTTCTGTGGCTGTTATCGTCATTAGAAGGACCAAAAAGAGATTACTAGCACGAAAACACACGTCTCATCTAAACCCTTACACAAGAGGATTAAAACACAGGCAAATACCATAGGAAAGGCATAGTGCGTTAGTCTGTTTTTTTCTGTGGCTGTTATCGTCATTAGAAGGACCAAAAAGAGATTACTAGCACGAAAACACACCTCATCTAAACCCTTACACAAGAGGATTAAAACACATAAAACACTGGACTTGGCAAACACCGCAGCAAGGTTTAGAGCGTTAATCTTTTCACGTATGCCAATCTTTTTTTTTTGTGTGTGTGTGTGTGTGTGGTTGATATTAGCACGAAAAAAAAACACCTTATCTATACTCTTACAGACGAGAATAACACTTATTTCAATCTACTTTCCACTCGTCTTAGTTTAACAGTCCCTCGCCTTCCTTCACCAATCCCTTCATTCACTCAACGTAACCTATTCTGTTCCTCGCTGACTGACTCACTTTTCCGCCCCCTGAGACAGTATAGTGCATACGTCTTTTTTTGTGGCTGTTATTGTCATCAGCAAGACTATAAACAGGTTCTTGCATCTCCATCCCCCACCCCCCCTCATGCCTTTCACATACGTCAGCTGAGAGGACAGAATGACAAGGCCGAGCTAAGCAATAACATGACCACGATTACCACCCGCCTTTGTCCGAGAGGCAGGTTGTGCGTCTGATGTATAGCGAAGGTAATGGTTGGTATTCTCTGACGCTTCCGCCTCTCACATCAACTCATTCTCACGGCCGAGGTGATCAATCGAATTCTAATGTGTGTGGGGTTTTTTCACGTTCATGTTAAAGAGGCTTTGTCAAACTGCCACCTGAGTAATAACACTATCAAATGGAAAGGCCCACGGCTCTAAGCCTTGTCTGATGAGAGAGAGAGAGAGAGAATTGCATAACGAAACCCATTTTCTCAAACGTTTCGGGGCTCACCCACACCCACACATTTGATAAGGCTATGGCAGTGGTTATGGATGTTAACACGGGTAGTTTTATGAGCCTAGGGATAGTGTGACAAGGCTTCTACACCATGAACGCATCAAAAACACTCATGTGAACCTGACTCTTCTCGTTCGTGGAGTGAGAGTTGAAAGCGTCTGAGAATGAAAACTTCAGCAAAATCACCACCATCACCACTACAATCATCACCACCACCATCACCCGTATCACCACCACCACCTGCTTCACCACCACCCACCAGGAAATCATTAATAAATTAGCTCTGGAATTTTTAAAGCTCATTACCTCTTCTTTTTTTTGTGTGTGAAGTTGTATGTGTGTGTGTGTCAACCCCTCCCCACAACCACCATCTAAACAACAATAACAACAACAACAACAACAACACAATAAGGGCTGATTTGCCTATGCATGAGGTTACCTGCATAGCGTTTCCTCTCCCCCCGCCTAAGGAGAGAGAGAGAGAGAGAGAGAGAGAGAGAGAGAGAGAGAGAGAGAGAGAGAGAGAGAGAGAGAGAGAGAGAGAGAGAGAGAGAGAGAGAGAGAGAGGAGGGGGGGGTTGCAACATGAGAACCAGGACAGCCCGTGTTATGTAATAGAGGGAAAAGTATTGAGAGAGAGAGAGAGAGAGAGAGAGAGAGAGAGAGAGAGAGAGAGAGAGAGAGAGAGAGAGAGAGAGAGAGAGAGATGGGGGGCGAGAAGGATAGGAATGAGTCACACCAGTTGAGGGAAGGAAGGGAGTGAGAGAGGGAAAGAGGGAGGAGGAGGAGAAGAGGGAGGAAAGGGAGGGAGCGTGACTCAGGTTGGAGGAAATTATGTCAACCTTCCCTCCTCCCTCCCTCCTTATCACTCTTCCTCCCCTCCCTCCCTCCTTATCACTCTCCCTCCCCTCCCTCCCTCTTTCCCACCTCCCCTCGCCGGCACACAATATCTCTCTCTCTCTCTCTCTCTCTCTCTCTCTCTCTCTCTCTCTCTCTCTCTCTCTCTCTCACACACACACACACGCGTGGCATAATTGGAGGAGGAGGAGGAGGAGGAATAATGCGACAAAAATGTCCCCTCTCTCTCCCTCCCATTACTCATTTTCACCCCTCTTTCCTCCCCCCCAAAAAAGTGTTATAATTAAAGGGAGAGTAATGAGAGGAAAAGGAGGAGGAGGAGGAGGAGGAGGTGAAAGCTAAAATTTTCCCTCCCTCCCTCCCTTCCTTATTCCTTGATATATGTACCTCTTTTTATCCTTCATTTTTTCCCTCCTTCCTTTCTCCCTATTTCCTCCCTTCCTCCTTCCCTTACCTGCTTATTCCTGTTACCTCGTTTTCCCTCCCTTCCTCCCTCCTTCCGTCCTTCCTCCATTTCCTAGTTCTCACCTCCCTTCTGTCCTTCCCTCCCTCTCCCTCCAACATTCTCCATTGATGCGGCAAAAGAAGGGCGAGGAAAGAAGAAGGGGAGTAGTAGTAGTAGTAGTAGTAGTAGTAGTAGTAGTAGTTGGAAGAGAAGGAGGGCAGTAGTGTAGTAATAGTAGTAGTAGCAGTAGTAGTAGCAGTAGTAGTAGTAGTAGTAGTAGTAGTAGTAGTAGTAGTAGTAGTAGTAGTAGTAGTAGTAGTAGTAGTAGGAGGAGGAGGAGGAGGAGGAGGGGAGTAGTGGTAGTAGTAGCAGTAGTAGAAGAAGTAGTAGAAGTAGTAGAAGTAGTAGTAATAGTAGTAGTAGTAGTAGTAGGAAAACAAGTCTGGGAAGGAAGCGTGCGAGGAGTCAGGGGAACACTAGGATCAATAATTTCCTGAACAGCTGATCCCCGACTGTCTGGGAAACACGTGATGGGGACGGAAAGAGGGGGAGGGGGGAGGAGAGAGGGACGCAGCAGAGAAGGGAAAGAAGGAGGAGGAAGAGAGAGGGACGCAGCAGAGAAGGGAAAGAAGGAGGAGGAAGAGAAAGAAAACTCCACGACGATTTCCACTACTCCGACACCCTTTCTGTTAAATTCATTGTCAGCACTTACAGGAGGGACTGCATCAGAACAACCCACGAGTCTACACCATAAAACTATACACTCCAACTGTCTTTCCTTCTCCCCCAAGCTGTACCTTCTCCACTAACCCATTCCTCGTTGTACACGATTAAAAAAAAAAAAATTAGAAAAAGGAAGGAAGGAGGGAGGGAGGGAGAGAAAGACGTGGTGGGGAGCGGAGGGAGGGAAGAGATTTGAGGGGAGAGGGGGAGGAAAATAACTGATATGGGAAGGGGAGGGAGGGAGAGGGATTTTGGGGTGAGGGAGATTGGGGTTGCAAGACGAAGAGATGGAGAGAGAAAAAAGAGGGAGAGAAAGTGATAAAGAGGAAAGGGAAGATAAAAAAGTTAATTAAGAGAAATCGGTGAAGAAACTGGAGAGAAACTGGAGGAAGAGAGAAAGAGAGAGGAGAGAGAGAAAGGCGAATGAGAAGAGAAAGCAAACGGAGAGAGTTAGGGAAAGTAAACGAGAGAGAGAGAGAGAGAGAGAGAGAGAGAGAGAGAGAGAGAGAGAGAGAGAGAGAGAGAGAGAGAGAGAGAGAGAGAGAGAGAGAGAGAGAGAGAGAGAAGGACAGGAGGAAGGGTAGGGGAGAAGAGAGGAGAAGAGAGGAAGGAGGAGGAGGAGGAGGAAGAGGGGAGGTAATGCAAGTCACTCAATGATTCTATTTTCCTCGGAACTGAAATGTCAACTTATTGTTATTTTTTTATTTTTTTTATTTGGAGGTGGAGGGGGAGGCAGCTGGTGTGTGCGTGTGTGTGTGTGTGTGTGTGTGTGTGTGTGTGTGTGTGTGTGTGTGTGTGTGTGTGTTTCCAGTTTCATCCTTTTGACCTCTCTTTCAGCCACCTCTTTTGATTCTTTTTTTGGAGCAGCGAGTAGCGGGCTTTTTTTTATTACTGTTTCCTTTTTTTGTGCCCTTGAGCTGTCTCCTTTGTTGTAAAAAAAAAAAAATCCAGACACTATTTTTCCATTTCTTCCTCATCTCAATCCTTTGCATTATTTTCTCTCTCCAATTCCATACCGTCACTATTTTCCCACTTCTTTATGATCTCAAGACTGCTCATTATCTTTATTTCCCACCTTTTCCATCCCGTCAATTTAAGTCCTCACACACTGTTCCTCGGAGAAGTGTTCTATCACCAAGGACATAAAGGAGAGGGTCCCCCCCCCAGGATGCAAGGCACAACATATAACCTATTTCAGGGGCCCAAAGACTGACAGGTATCTAAGGCAATGGGGCTAAGTAAGGCAATGGGGATGCAGCGGCTGAGTGGTTAGCATGCAGGTCCTGCATTCGCCGCATTCTAGATGCTGCAGATTTGAATCCGCCGCTACCACCTGGGCTCCCATTTTTCAGTCACTGCCGAGTGGCCTAAGACTACCCACATGCTGTTCTGAAGACCTCCATCGACCTGGACTCTAGAGGAACTGTCCAAGTGAATCAAGAATGAGCTCTGGGGGACAGCATGAGACAAGAATAGATGGTGCCACTATAAACCCTTGCCTGCACCATGACAGGCTTGGGCCAACCATCAAGCCCCTAAAGAAAGCCTACAGGCACTATAGTCGTTCCAGGAGAATCTGGAGGGGTGGGGTCAGCTAAGCCCCACGCCTGCCACACACTCTCAATACTTCTCGCTTCCTCTCATATGTCAGCTATTTACTACCTTTAAATGAATTTAATTAAATAACTGGATAATCCAATAAGGTCATATAGTGTTAAGATTGTTTCGTTTTTAGGATAATAACATATTTTGTGTAAATACCAGGACACTTGACAATGTTGTATTCCAATGTTGTCAAGTGTCCTGGTATTTACACAAAATATTTGTTATTATCCAAAAAACAAAATAATCTGAATACTATATGACCTTATTCAATTATTCAATTATTTAATTAAATTCATTTAAAGGTAGTAAATATCTGACATATGAGAGGAAGAGGGAGGTGTTGAGAGTGTGTGGCAAGGCGCGGGGCGGTGCTGACCTTGGCTGACCCCCCAGCCGCCACCTCCCGCCCGCCAGATTCTCGTGGAAATACTATATAGGCCTGAATGTAAAAAAATAAAATAAAATAAAATAAATAAATAAAAAGCAAGATTATTCATCTGCCCCCACTACACAGCTGAAAGTGCTAAACCATACACCACAGAGCCCACTGGAAGGGTAAGAACAGAATCAACAACAACATGATAGTCCAACTCAGCTATTAAGTCAGTTTGGACGGGACCCACTCGGGGAGTTCACTGGCCATAGTGCTGCCAAATCTGATCTAATACATACAGAATACTTGATACATAACTTCAAATAGCTTGCAGATGACATATGAGGGAGAGTGATGTACTGGGGGTGATGTAGAGGAGCTGTGAGGAGGCCCGGACCCCACCCAAACTGACTTTATATTTGTGTCGGACTATAACAGAGAAACTGAACTGCAAGTCTGTACTCACCAATTAGTCTGCCATCAAAGTCCTTCTTCTGTATGACCTTGAAGCCCGGGTGAGGCATCAGGTAGCAGTTGATGTCCCTGAAGCACTTCCGAAGGTCACGCCGAACCTCCTGGTGGGCGGGGTGCTGCTTCTCCGTGATCTGCACCGGAGGGAGGAAGGGAATGTTACTATATGTGCACAGAGAAAATGTCTTCAGTTGCTTTGGTGCAGGGATTTGGAGTCGCTGGAGTAGGAGTTGGAGTCAGTAAAAATATCTCGGATTCCAACTCCTTTACAACACGTGTGCTGTGGTGTGGCTGGGTGTGGTGTGGTTGGGTGTGGTGTGGCTGGGTTTGATTTGCCTACCACTGTACTGCAGAAGAGGGGAAGGGGGAGAGGGGTGGAACTGGGGTGAGTCGGAGTCACAACCTTAAAATTTCCTGGAGTTGAAGTTGGAGTCTAAATTTGTTTACATCCAACTCTACATCCCTGCTGTGGTGGGAAAACAATTGAAAGGGACACACCACCTATACAGACAGAAGACAAAGTAATACAATACATGCAAGAGAAACCTAAAAGAGAATGAGAGAGTGAGGGCGTCAATAACGTCTGCCGTCACTCCGGTCAGGAAACAATTACGCAACGGAAACACCACCAATTTTTTTTTCCACAGTAAAGGAAGCAGCTCAAGGGAAGGGGTAGTGGGAGTGTAGAGGGTGAGGGGGGTGGTAGTTGAAGGTAATAACACCATTTTTTTTTTCACAGTAAAGGAAGCAGCTCAAGGGAAGGGGTAGGTAGTGGGGGTGAAGAGGGTGAGGGGGGTGGTAGTTGAGGGCAGGAGCTGGTAGATATAAAGCAAAGAAAACAAGACTTAAATAGAGAGCCTGCTAATGATAGAGACAATATGAATGGAGGATGGAAGAGGGTGAGGGGGCAGTAGTTGAAGGCAAGAGCTGGTAGAGGTGAAGCAAAGAAAACAAGACATAAGGATCCTAGGCCTGAATAGAGAGCCTGCTAAAGATACAGATAATATATGAGGTGTCCAGGGAAGAGCTTATGGGTCGTCTTTTTAAACATTTCTGGGCACAAGGACACATATTTGACAAGGCTATAGTAAGAGTTGTGGGCATTTCCAGCTGTAGTTTTATGACCCTGATGATAGTTTGACCCATCTTCTGTACCAGGAACATAAAGTAGCCCTCAGAAGAACCCGACTAATCTCCTCTGTAGCCTTTAAAAATAGTTGATGAAAGAACCGAAAGCGTTTAACAATACCGACCTATGAGGTGATCTGGATATAAAGGGAGGGTGGGAGAGGGTGAGGGGGCAGTAGTTGAGGGCAAGAGCTGGTACCTAGATATAAAGCAAGGAAAACAAGACAAAATAGTGCAGCCTCCAGAATGATACAGGGATCCTAGACCTAAATAGAGAACCTGCTAAACTTAGAGACAATATTTGAGGTGTCCAGAGATGAGACAGTGCAAGGGACAAAGCCATTTTTTTCTAGTTCTAGTCTGCACTGGGAAACGCAGGCTACACATCGCAGGAAGAACAAGAAACAAGGGAAAAGTGACCTTGTATTTGCTGTACCAAGTCTTTTTTTTTGGTGGTGGTGGTGGGGGGGATGTGTAGCCTGCCTTTCCTTGTGCAAACTATAAGAAAATGGCTTTCTTCCTTAAAATGTCACCCTCCTTTACCAACTACCACTTTTCAACCACTATCTGTCACCCTCCTCAACCAACTACCTCTTTTCAACCAATACCTGTTACCCTCCTTAATTAACCGTTTACTACTTTTCAACTACCACCTGTCAACCTCCTCAACTGACTATTCCTCATTTATGATTTAGCAGTTCATAATCACTGACAGATGCTGGGACTAACTAGAGGTAAGGGTGCTAAAAATCCAACACAAGAGAGCCCTAATGAGGAGAACAGAGACAGCATGGAGCCTTTCAAAATAAGTCAAAATTACCTGCAGAATGTCGTCCAGGAGCTGCTGTCCTCCTTGGTGGCCGTAAGGTATCTCATAGGGGAACCCCCAGTCCCGAACCAGGAAGTGTAACCTCTGCAAATAGAAGCCACCAGTCATAAGGGTTAATCAAACAACTTTTTAAGACTATACTAAAGATTTAACCGAACAAAACCCCAAAGTTATATACTATACCCTAAACTTAACCTAACATAACCTATCAAAACCAAAACAGTTACTTTAGGTCTTGACTCAGAAAAATCATATATGCTGCCTTGCTATTGAAACTTTCTATACAACAAAGTGAGGTCATTGTTTGTTGACTTATACCATAAGATGCTAGCTATCTGCAGTCTATGATGTGTTTTAAGTTATCCTAAACCTAACACAACTAGTACAACTTCAAACTCTTCCTGAAGAAGGAGGTTCTGCCCACCTGGAAGGGGTGCGTGTTGTCACAGTCCTCCTGCGCCATCATGCCATAGGAGGTGAAGAGCTGGAGGTTCATGAGGTCGTCCTCCTGGATGTTGTTCATGAGGTTGTAGACCAGCACAGACGCCACCATGGTGGTCAGGGCGAACACAGTGGTGGAGTCCTTCATCGACGACTGGATGTCAAACGTGCCTTGTGTGTCCATCAATATTACTGCAATCTGGATGAAGGAAAAACAAACTCATCTAATATTGTGAATGGCCTCAGAACGCTGTTTATTCACCCTCAGTAATGGAACTTATCATCAAACATAGTAAGTCCTTCCTTATTTGATTTTTGGTATACGTTTACTGCTTATCTTGTGTTTGAAGATAACATTAACAATGCCTAACTGTAACCAAAACAAAGCCTTCAAATGTATTCTCGGTAAACTCATATATGCACCCTCAGTAATGGCACATATTACCTAACACAGTGAGTACTTCCTTTATTGATTTCTGATACATTATTATTATTATTATTATTATCACTGTAAGAGATGAATCAGGTAGAGAGGGAGGAATGCAGACAATATAAGCTACCTGTTCAGCATCCCCCAAGCACCTGAGATGCTGAGAAAGAGAATGAAAGTAAAAGCAATGAGAGAAGAGGAAAGAAGACGAGATACTATAGAAGATTATTATTATTATGAGAAAAATCAAGTAGAGACGCAGGAGTGCAGACACTATAAGCACCCCATTCAGCATCCCTCAAACACCTGAGATGCTGAGAAAGGGAGAATGGGAGGAAATGCAGTGAGACGAGGAGGAGGAGGACCAGATAATATAGAAGATTATATTATAGAAGGGGAAGGACAGAGAGGCAGGGGAACAAATATCCCAAAATACACAAGCAAAGATAAACAAATGAAGTAAAAAATAAAGTATAATTCAATGTTGCTGCCAATGTGTTCGAAGACGAGTGTAACCGTTTCTGACTCTGATCCATATTCTTAGATGTATCGGGCTCCCATTACGACTATTTCAAAAGGCCACAGGGAAGACTAACCGGGTTTTCATGGGCGATTTTCCTGTTCATAATGCAGAAGCTGTCCACGAAAATACCAGCAACTTCTACGAGAGGCTTTTCAAACAGACCCTCTCCCACTATGACCATTTCCCAAAGCCACAGAGAAGAGTAACCTGGTATTCATGGGTGTTTTTCCCGTTCATAATGCAGAAGCCATGTAAAACTATCACCAGCATCACAAAACGATCTATGAAAATCCCAGCAACTTCTACAAGAGGCTTTTCAAACAGTCCCTCTCCCATTATGACCATTTCCCAAAGCCACAGAGAAGAGTAACCTGGTATTCATGGGTGTTTTTCCTGTTCATAATGCAGAAGCCATGTAAAACTATCACCAGCATCACAAAACGGTCTATGAAAATCCCAGGAACTTCTACAAGAGGCTTTTCAAACAGACCCTTTCCCACTATGACCATTTCCCAAAGCCACAGAGAAGACTAACCTGGTATTCATGGGTGTTTTTCCTGTTCATAATGCAGAAGCCGTGTAAAACTATCACCAGCATCACAAAACGATCTATGAAAATCCCAGCAACTTCTACGAGAGGCTTTTCAAACAGACCCTCTCCCACTATGACCATTTCCCAAAGCCACAGAGAAGACTAACCTGGTATTCATGTGTGTTTTTCCCATTCATAATGCAGAAGCCGTGTAAAACTATCACAGCATCACAAAACGGTCCAAGAAAATCCCAGCAACTTCTACGAGAGGCTTGTCAAACAGGGGAACTGAGGCACTGATATGTTTAAAAAATACAAACTAATAACATGAATGAAACACAGCCTTTGTGGACCAACTCACCTCTTCACCTGATCTTCTCTTGATGAGGAAAGGTTCGCTCCATAACAAGACTCCGGTCGTCTCCCGCCGTGATCCCTGCCGCCACTTGAAGCCCTTCAGAGGCTGGTGGACATCTCCTAACCAGTCCTGAGATTGCTGGAATATCACAAAACATTATATATATATTTTTTCTTTATCATTTTTTTTTTTTTTTACAGTGAAGGAAGCAGCTCTAGGGTAAAAATAAATGGGAAAAAAAGCCTACTAATCACACAGCAAAAATTACTTCACATAAAAAGGTACAAAAAATCCACATAGCTGAATTTATGTAATCTCAAACCATATTATACATTTTATTGATTTTTACAGTGGAGGAAGCAGCTCAAGGGCAAAAATAAATGAGAAAAAGATGCCCACTAATAACTGCAAAAAATACTTCAGGGATAAAAAGGTACAAAAAATCCAGAGCTGAATTTACATCATTTATAACCATGATATATACATAACTTGAGAATACCGTCTATACTCATGCAAGTCAAATTAAGAGAAATTGTAAGGCTCAGGGAATTGACTCTTACATGGGTCCAATTTTTCTGTGGGATCTATTTTTCAACTCTTACATTTCTATCATTTATTTTTTATTCCTCCACAAAATATTTCATGGCCTTAGGGGGAGGGGGCGTGGCTGGTATTCTTAGACACTACAGACTCTCACATCAATTATGTTTAAAGGCCAAAAACGATGTAAAATGAATTCTCAAGAGTGCTTTTTAGAGTTCATGGTACAGAAGCCTTGTCAAACTACCACCACGGTAAAAAAAAATACCCATGGAAAGGCCCACAACTCCTACAAAAGCTATGTCAAATGTGTGGTGTGCTTGGGTGATGAAATGTTGAATAATGTTTAATAATATGGCCACATGCATACACAAGATCAATTTTTACAAGAGTCTGTATGGTAACGTGTATTCCAGTTCCCAGGAGTCATGCAATAGGCAAATAGTTCATAGAGGTTTGCAGTTTAAGACTTATTTAAAAGTATGTGAAACAGTTAATAAATATATGAAATTAATAAACCCCATAATCTATCTATACAAAACATGCAAGCCCTGGAACAGACCAAAAAGAAGAGTCCATTATCGCTTACCATTAACACCTTTCAAAATTGAAGAGCATGAAAGGGAAAAAGGTTAAAATTTAGTAGGAATTAAGAGCAGGATATGAGGTTTAATTATGCACATAGGAATACAGAGGGATTATAGGTCAGCCCGACACACATACACTCTATACTTCATATGAAACTTGACCTCATGCAAAAAGACAAAACAATATTTAAAATGACAAGTGAAAAGTCCTAAACAGTCATTGTGTGTGTCGAGAATGTACCCAAGCACATACAGAGACACACACACATTGAAAATATTGGGTTTGCCGGCCTTGGAGAAGATAAGATAAAAAGGAGATGTGATTGCAATGTGCAGGGAGATGGAGGGAAGGGAAACCATCACCAGGAATAACCTATGTATATGGGACAATAGAAATACAAAGGGTCACGGTAAGAAACTGAATAAGAAAAGTGGCAGTAGTAGTAGTAGTAGCAGTACAGTATCAGTATTAGTAGCATTAGCAATAGTAGTGGTAATGGTAGTAGTAGTAGTAGTAGTAACTGAGGCCAGAAACACACACCGCCCCTCACCTGTGAACTCATGTATCTGAGGAGGAAGTCGAGGAGGAAGGACTTGCCCTTGCGGAACGCCCCGGCCACCGCCAGGACACACACATACTTGTCGGCAATCCTGGGGTTGAGAAGCACCTCCTCCAGGGCCTCCTCGTCAAGCTCAAAGTTCCCCGTCTCCTCCGACTGGACGAGGACAGGCACTGGATAGCCGTCCATGGCTCTGAGGGAAGGGAAAGGGGCGCTATTAGGCAAAACTGTGGGTATTGATGCATATTTTGAGGACAAGAAAATATCTATCTATCTAGGTATATGTAGAATGAAAGGGGTGTTATAAGGCAATTATGTGTCTCTTTATGAATGATGATGCAAAAGTTGATTAAAAGATTGCAGATTGTAAATGATGTAGCAGATTTATAAAGCTAATTAAAAAGTTGACCCAGACCTGATACACATGAATGGTTAAGCAGCATATAGCGATGATTAAGAAAAGGTTCACTAAGACTCTTGATATATATAAATGAAGATGCAGAAATTAATTATGTCAGTAACAAAAATACCAGGTGATGAAACTTGCCTCAAAGAAAAAAGAAAAAAATGTTCACTCAGACTTAATATGTAAATGAAGATGCATAAAAATGAAGTTAGTAAAATACAAGGTGATGAAATATGCCTCACAGAATTAACTTGATGTCTACACCACCACTACCATGGGACACACCAATAAACCCAAGGAACCGTAAGTCTAAACCAGCTGATAATGACGTATACAAACATTGATCGGTGGAGGACCATTATCACCCCACCTACACACACACACACACACACACACACACATAGCTTCCCGCAAAGAAATATAGAGGTTTGGAACAGACTAAGTGAGGATGTAGTATCGGCGAAGAGTGTGCAAAGTTTTAAGGTAAAGTTGGAAAAATACAGATACGGAGAAGAGACCACATGAGCGTAAGCCCAGGCCCTGTAAAACTACAACTAGGTAACTAAACACACACACACACACACACACAAACACACGTCACCATCAACCTCTTATCAACAATCTCCTTATCTAAGTTAAATTTCTGAACTTGAACTCTTGCCCCATACAACACCTTTTAACCCGGTAGCAGTGAGGAGCCAAATTTGTGACTTTACCGTGTAGCAGCGACGGGCCAAATTTGTGCCATGATATAAACCCAAAAAATAGATGATGCATAAACTGATCACAAATTCTTTGATATATATTTTGAAATGGTTTGTGTTAGTGATGATTTTTTCTCATTTTTCTCGCTTAGAGGGACCATTAAGAAACATGATCCCCGCTGCTACCAGGTTAAGAATGGCTGCTTAGAAACATCAACTGTAAACTTTATCATCTGTGTCTGTTCACCACACTCATCACTCTTACCATAGTGACAGTCTCTATTTGTAACAACTCCCTTAAATTAAAATATTGCCCCATACAACACTTCCTTCTTAAACTGCTGCCTTGAAACATGAATTGCAAGCTTTATCCTACATGTCCATAAACTTTACCACACATGTCATTCATAAGACTTAACAAGAACAACAGTCTCTTTATATGTATTCCTCTTAAGAACTGCAGCTTGGAAACATGAACTGAAAGCTTTATCCTCCATGTCCATTCACCTCAAGTCATTCTTAAGACTTATCAAGAACAACAGTCTCTCTATATGTATTCCTCTTAAGAACTGCAGCTTGGAAACATGAACTGAAAGCTTTATCCTCCATGTCTATTCACCACAAAAGTCACTTATCAAGAACAGCAGTCTTTTTTATCTATAACAACTCCCTTAAATTAGACTCTTGCCACATACACTTCCTCTTAAGAACTGCAGCTTGGAAACATGAATTGCAAGCTTTATTATCTGTGTCTGTTCACCACATGCATCACTCTCAAAGACTTATCAGGAACAACAGTCTCTTTATCTGTAACAACTTCCTTAACTTGGGCTCTTGCCACATACACTTCCTTTCAAGAGCTGCTGCTTAGCTACAAGAACTGTGTGAGAGCTGTACCACCACACTCGTTACCGTCAAAGACTTGTGTTACATTTTTTTATCTATAACAAATCTCTTGAACCATTGGCCCAACATAACACTTTGTTTTTCAGAATGTGTACTTTTTATCACCCCACATATGACAATCAAACATTTATCTTTATCCCTTGACATACAAACTCTTGAACAATTAACACTTTCTTGTTCATAACTGTTACCTGGCTACAAGGACGGTTGCCAAGGATGATCGTGGCCTTGTTACATGGCTATGATATTATGACACACTGTTGGTTATCAAATACGTCTGGTGTTTCTTGGCCCCAAACACTGTGATATTGGAGCCAGCCAATAGCAGGCTATCAGATACAAGAACCTGTCACTATCTGAGATGTCCCGTGAGATTATCAATAAAAACTTGGAAGAGTATCAGATTGACGAGGAAATTACCAACTAGTATGTTACAGTTGCCAAATTGTACATTTTCATTCCTTAGTAAATCCTAAAAATGAGCAACTCAGAAACCTTTTAAATAACTTATTTCTTTCTCTACCACAGCAATAATATGGAACCACAATAGCTCCCCTTCCAAGCTGTTTCCCTCAGAGCAATAAGCAACACTAAAAACTCATACTAAAATACATAGGAATAGCCAGTGTTGAAAGATAAATCCCCCAGCTACACCATATTAGTAAGTTAGTGAGAACAGGACTTAATACATGTCACAAACGAGAAAGTACTAGCTTCAGAGAATTAGTGTAGCAATAGAGGTCACAAATAAAAAATACTGGACACACAATATGGCAAAGAATTAGTAGAGCAAATTTTATCTGATTTTGTTACTTGCAAAGCGCAGCGCCACACACTTGGGGAGGCAGACAACTCACATGTCCTCAACCTGCATCCTGGCGACTGACTGGCTGGGCCTCTACTCCACTAGGCTACACCTTTGATAGTTACTGTGTGGGCAAAAATAGCAGAGGAAATAAGTGTCTCTATACAGCTTCGAGTGTTGCTCTCAGAATGCATAAGAATCAAAATAAAGTTAAATCATAAGCACATAAATATATACCCACAGTTTTCCTTTACTCTGTGGGTCTGTTTATACACACAGACATACACCCACAGCTTCTCTATATATACCCCATGCTCGTGTTATATATATGCTGTAAAACAAACATGTACGGAGGTCTCCATGCACACATGTGCTGATGAGAGAAATAATGCTAATGATTATCATATTAAATGAATGTAATAACTAGACCATGATATTATGAATAGGAAAAGTAGGCAAATGAGAAATGAGTCATGATCTGCCTCATTATTTGTCAATTAAGGTTAATGAACTCAATAAGTCATTAACACTCTTCAGGGGTAAAAAACTAAGCTCCTTATCTATCTGTTATCTTGCTCGACATCCAAAATTAACAGCACAGGGCATCCATCATCTGTTCCTCACCCATAATGTGAAGCAAGGGTAGAAAACCCTGAACTGATTCTCCACAACACTTGCACACACTCATCATAACCAGGTGTAACCCTTGGCCAGGTGCTCCTCACAACTAACAGTGAATCTGAAGCTGCCCTCACCTCACACATTCACAATTATCTTGTTTTCAATACTTTCATGTCCTCCAACATTTTTTTTCTTTTTCTGTGATAAAACAAACAATTTTTTCATGACTGTGGAGCTCATGTTATTAATATCAGTCCACCTAAAGCTTTCATTCTACCAAACATAATGTAGATACAATACTTGAATGTCCCCCAACACTTGGCCTTTTCCAGCACTTTTTTTCCCCCATGCAGCATTAAAACCTTGTTGCTGATGCACGTGTACACTGCCCAGCCCTCTGGCAGTGCACCAAGAGCCCAGCTGAGATGCTCCTCCTGTAGAGCCACAAATGGCACTGCCGGGTGAGCAGCAGTCTCACATGCCACCACCACCACAGCCTTGCCTACACCTGTGCCTCAGGTGCCAAGCAGCAAGGAGTCATATGTTGTCCCTGCAGCAGCTCTACACTATACATTCACAACACCATCATGGCAGTAACAACTCATGATAAGGGAGCAATACACTGAGTAAATGATTCATGCTGGAAAGTTTATGGCATTCAAAAAATTACTGATCAGCAACTAAGCTTGGCACCCTCCACCAGAGATAGATCACAAGTGTTAGACTTTCCCTGAGCCATGCTTTGCCTAAGTCATCATTGAATTATTATGCAAGGCTCCTGGCAACACACACACACACACACACACACACACACACACTAACACACCCACACTCTTACAAACACACACACACACACACACTAACACACCCACACTCTTACAAACACACACACACACACTCAGTGCTAGTGGCTGAAAACATCAAAGAACAACATGCCAAGCCACACTCTCTCTTGAGGCTATTTTTAGGTGGTGTGGATCCACCTGGGAGGCCTGGCTCTGATTTATCATCACTGCATACATTGAAAAAAAATAATAAAAATAAGACGCTGAAATTTAGTTTATATACCAGTATATATATATATATATATATATATATATATATATATATATATATATATATATATATATATATATATATATATAGATATATATATATATATATATATATATATATATATATATATATATATATATGAGGTAGTGAGAGAATGAAAATAGCATAAAACAGAGCATATCACAAGTATTTATAAAAATTTTAAAATCTAACAAAGCTAAGTGAACTTCAGGGAGATCTCTGCCCAAACCAAATCTGACATCACCCAGCCATGGGGAGTTTAAGCAAAAATGAGCCATTTCCAGCTGAAATAGTTCTAAAAAATAGAAATAGGTGACATGCTAAGATACAGCAGAAAATAATGTCAAACACTGGAGTGTAACAGGAGTTTCTACAGATAAAACCAATATTGTTTTGCATCTTTCCATAACTACCAGGGACACTACCTGAAAAGTAGTAACACAAACCGGTGCAAGAATTTGATAAACAAAATGATGATCACTGGGCCAAACAGAAGCAGAAGTTCGGTAAAATGCTCACAGAAGGACACTCATTGATTAGACATTTTGACGTGTCTAAAAATATCATAATAATTGCTCTTGCAAATCACAATTTTCTTATCTGCCTCCTGGTAAACAGAGCACATAACACACTAAAACCTATCATGTATAAAAATTTTGTTCCTGGAGATGGAATAAGTCAGTTAGTAGGTTATGTTAGGTTAGATTAGTTTATATATAGTTCATGAAAATTAAAATAAGGTTATACTAATTTGGCATGTATATGAATCACAGGATGAGGAATGTGAGAATGAGAGGGAGGACACAAGAACTGGAGGGCGGTGGGAACAGCTGCCACCCACGTTGGCCTCAGCACTGACTACATCACGGTGCCCTGCTTGAAACAGTAGCCTATCACTGCTAAATTCATGAAGAACTATATATAAACTAACCTAACCTAACATGACCTACTAACTGACTTACTAATGGGGAGCATACACCAGCAGGCAGGTCACTTCACTCAACCCCACTTCCCAACCATCCCCTCGAGCAAGCCTCCATGCATCCTCCCTTCCCATCTCAAGCCCCTACAAGGACTGGTCAACTTGCCAAAGTCATAAGATACGTAGACGTCCCCTCGGTCTCCTCCACTCACAGTTGTCCTCTACAAAATCAACCCTATAAGGAGGATCAATGTCCAGGAAGCGTGCCACGTGCCCATACAGCCAGAGCTGGCGTTCACAAACTAAGCTTATATCAGGACACTCAGTCTGCCTCGCATAACGCATCAGCACTAAGTTATAATTATTTCATTACTTTCGATTTACGATGAGTATTATACTCACCAGACGTCACAGGGCAGTGGTAAAAAATAGTAAAGTTCAGATCATTCTAATTTTTTGTGACCTCTAATGAAATAAACATACAACTGGTCTGGATGGTTTAACTCCGAAACAATGCCTAATGATTTCAGTGTAAAAACAATTTATTGATCGGTATGATGCCCTTCTTTGTAAATACAAGGAACGCTCTACAAGAAAAGTTGCAAAGGTAATAAACAAGTGGAATAAACTACCCGAAAGTGTCGTCTGCAGCCCTTAGGAGTGGTTAGCTCCCTGCCTCTTTACTATATCATTAAGGTAAACAATCAAAGCAGTGCAAGTATTAGAAAACAAGTTGATGATCACTGAACCACCAGGAGCAAAAACTCAATAATAAAGCCATATTAGCAAACACACCACCAGCTAATGGCACCCAGAACTCTAGCTATAGGCTGTGTGAGTGTGGCACCTATGTGATGGCCAGGACCACATGGGATAATGGCCAGGAACACAGCACCTTTTGAGATGGCCAGGAACACACACCACCTTTTGAGATGGCCAGGAACACACAGGATAATGGCCAGGAACACAAACCACCTTTAAAATGGCCAGGAACAAACGGCACCTTTAGGATGGCCAGGACCACACGGGATAATGGCCAGGAACACACGGCACCTTGAGATGGCCAGAAACACACAGCACCTTTTGAGATGGCCAGGAACACACAGCACCTTTGTGATGGCCAGGAACACACGGGAGTGAGTAGTGAGCCGTGAGAGTGACAGAACGTGTGGCATGCGGGGCTCCGTGCGGGATTCGTGGTGAACATGAGGAATGAAGCAGCCCAAAAATTGGAATCTGTTGAGCAAATTAGTAGCAAGAGTGTTGGAAAGAAGAAACCAAAGATCATGATATGCAATGTGTATAAAGAGGAGACCATGGAAAAATAAAGGAGATCATCTTAGACCGCAATGAGTTCTTACACACATTTGAGGGTGTTGAGAATAAGATTAAGCTGATTTTTAGTAAGCCTGCACTGGCAGTACAATGCACTACATTTTGAGGTGTGACCCAACTGTGAGAGAACTGATTCACAAGAACCGCGACAAGTTAAAATTAGAATAGGGAATATACATGGTGAGAGACAGATACCATGCAATTATATATTATCCTTGTCAGAGATATGGCCATCTTGAGGCCAACTGTACTGTTAAAAGCAATGGAGAAGCCACTAAGTGTTTCAAATGCTCTGGCAATCATAAATCGAAGGATTGCTCCATGGCTGAGAAAAAATGCATAAATTGTGTGAGGTATAAAAGCCTGAAATCAACCACTCAGTAAATGACCAGTGTTGTGTAGTTTTCCGGACTGAAATTGAGAGAATTCGTAACATAACCAATCATGGCTATTAATTAGTGTTTGTACTCAGAGATAAATTGTGTGCGATAAATGTTCAGTGTGTTAGAGATAATCGGTGGATACGGTACGTATTTAATTGTGATACTATAACGGAAATATCACACATGAAAACTGAACCAATGGATATGTGATATTATTCGTGAAACCAATTAAAACACTCACTCACTCACTATGATGTTTGAGAAAAAGTGCATCGAAAATTATTATCGAGGGTAACACTGTAATTGTTAACGGCCCTCGTAAAGCACTGCACCAGCGGTGGAGCAAGGCCTGAAACCTCATCAACGGCTCACCTGGTTTACTCAGGATGAAAGTTAAGAAAAACCTACTTGTTGTTAGGGCCTCTGAACAAGATAAAAGGGTAACTGAGTTAAAAAGTAAAGTTTCCCAGGCATTACAAGGCATTCAGATTACTGATTCAAGATTCACTAATGGATAATGGCCAGGAACACACAGCACCTTTGTGATGGCCAGGAACACACGGCACCTTTGTGATGGCCAGGAACACACGGCACCTTTGTGATGGCCCACCTTTGTGATGGCCAGGAACACACGGTACCTTTGTGATGGCCAGTAACACACGGCACATTTGTGATGGCCAGGAACACGCGAGATAACCCACCATCCCATAGGACACACCTGTTTCATCTCCACGACACGCAGCCTCCACACCTGCCCACAAACCAGCACCCTTACCTACCCACACACCTGCTGAGGGTCACTTTCCTAAACGAGAGCAATGACGTCTTAGTCTCCCGCGCCCAGTGTTCCTGCCCCCCGTGTTCCCTGAGGTTGCCGAGCTGCTTTACCTTGCTGTGGTGGTGCTGAGGTGTTCCCGGGGCCGAGCAGCAGTGACGGCCTCTCGTCAGGGTGGAGATCAGGGATGTGGGGCAGCGCTGAGCAGGTCTTGTTTTGCCAGCTGAAATTGTGTGTATTTCTTAACGGGTAAATTGATAACTACTTCATTTTTAGTGTGGTAATTTTGTAACTGTGTGGTATAAATGATTTATCTTAGCATTGTTTTAAATATTTTGTGAATGAAAGTCTTCAAGAACGTATTAAAATGGAAATAACCATGAGAAATGTAGGTTAGCGCGCCAGGTTCAAAATTCCGGCCCGCTGCATCCCTCCCCAAGGCAGGGAGGGAGTGTTCGCATTACTCCCCGAGGCCCTACGGCAGGGAGGGAGTGTTCGCATTACTCCCCGAGGCCCTACGGCAGGGAGGGAGTGTTCGCATTACTCCCCGAGGCCCTACGGCAGGGAGGGAGTGTTCGCATTACTCCCAGAGGCCCTGCGGCAGGGAGGAAGTGTTCGCATTACTCCCCGAGGCCCTGCGGCAGGGAGGGAGGGTTCGCATTATTCCCCGAGGCCATGCGGCAGGGGCAGAGTGTTCGCATTACAAATAATTATTGACAGAAATCAAAGTATTCTCATTCGTATTGGAATACAAGGGAAAAGTATTTGCATTCTGCGAATAATCTGACGAATACTTCAAAATTTATTATCAGAAATAACAACCATTGTTCCTTATAAAGTGTAAGGTATAATATATCCCTGTATTGAACACGGGCACCAGCCTGAAGTCATTGCTCATGAGCCCATTTAAATATTGCATAACATAAGAGTTACGTCAAGTTACGTCAAGAAGATACTTCTCAGTGATAAGTATTCATCAATGTACTCATGAATACTTTCAAGAAATGTTCGTATTTGTATTAAAACCAAATCCATTTCAGTGTATTCAAATTCGTATTCGTATTCGTTTAGAGTATGAAGTATTCGCTTTCGTATTCGAATACACAACTCTTGCATTCACTCCATCCTTGCCCTGTAAGCCTTGTGATGACCATGCAGTGGTGAAGATTTTTTCAAAGTATTGGATCTGACTTGAATATTGTGGATAAAAAAAATGAGCTGCTTGACATTAAATTTTTTGGTCAGGCCAGGGAGTTTCGGTTAAGTTTGGGTTGAATTTGGGTTGAGTTTTGGTTTTAGGTTTAGGAGCCACCGGACAACATGGGAAACGAATACAACCTGACTTATTAACGACTGCAAGCTTATTGGCACTGCAGGCCTCGCCCAGGCCAAGGATGGGAGGCGAGAAGTGTCGCTGTTCACTGCTCCCCCAACGGTGGGACGTGCCGCCTCCACAAATCTCCGCTTTAATGTTTCACAATCTTTCGCCTAGCACTCAGAGTTTCTCACGAACCACCGCCCTTGCACAGCCTGTGTGACTTGGCGAAACCTGGGCGAACCTCCTTGAGAGGCCCTGACATATAACACACGCGTATCTGTATTGAAATATATATATATATATATATATATATATATATATATATATATATATATATATATATATATATATATATATATATATATATATATATATATATATATATATATATATATATATATATATATATATATATATTTTAATCTGTCTGTTTATCTGTTTACCTATCTACCTGTCTATCTATATATCTATACATTTATCTATCTATATCCATCTATCTATCTATCTATCTATCTATCTATCTATCTATCTATCTATACATATATATATATATATATATATATATATATATATATATATATATATATATATTTGCTACTATTCATTCTATCTATCTATTTATTTATCTATCTATCTATCTATCTATCTATCTATCTGTCTATCTATCTATTTATCAATGTATACATACATACATACATAAATACATACATATATCAATATCTGTATCTTTATCTATCTATCTATATCTGTCTATCTATCTATCTACCTATCTATATATCTATATATCTATTTATCTATCTGTCTGTTTGTCTACCTACTCATATCTCTCTCTCTCTCTCTCTCTCTCTTCCTCCTGTTACATCCTCCAGACCGAGAGAGAGAGAGAGAGAGAGAGAGAGAGAGAGAGAGAGAGAGAGAGAGAGAGAGAGAGAGAGAGAGAGAGAGAGAGAGAGAGAGAGAGAGAGAGAGAGAGAGAGAGAGAGAGAGAGAGAGTAACTATGTCATCATTATAAGTAAATTTTTAATCGGAAAATACGGTAATATTTATGACAGTCTTACAACAGTTCTGAGGTAGTTTGACGAAATCTGAGGCTAAAACCATCGTGATCTGTGGCAATCCTTCCTGGTGGTCGTGGGAGCCCTGCTGGAGGCTGCTGGCTGGCGGTGGCGGCGAGGCTGATGCTCGGGCGGCGTAGGTCAAGGAGGGGAGGTGAGGCATCGGCACTTCCATAGGGCGCTGTAGTGAAAGATATCTAATGAGCTTTTTTATTAAGCATTTTTGGAGTATTTCCAAGTTATGATTTTTTATATGACAGCAAAACCCGTCACCTCTCCTCTGTCTTCCTTGGCGGAGGCAGCAGAGGAGAGGAGAGGAGAGGTGCGCGCGCGGTAGGCGTCGCCATGACAACCGTGCAGGTAGGGTGGCGGGCCAGGTGACCCGCCAGTGTGCTTACCGCTGTGTTCGGGGTGTGATCCACTCTGACGAGCCCGCGATGAGAGTCCTCAAACCCCCACACTGTTAAGGTAAGAACCCGGTGTGTGCCGTGTCTTACGTGGGGAGGCCAGGCCGCGGCGGTGGGTCTTGCCAGGGCGGCAGGCCGCCGAGTGGGTCGTCGCGGTGGGCTGGATCAATACACGAGCCACAGTGTGTCTGAATGTCCACCGCCTCCGCCGCGCAACCGTGCGTGAGCGCCGCCAACGACATGACGAACGGCCGTCCTCCCGCTGGGCCAGGTCTTCAGTCCAGGGGCCATTTTCCTTCTTAAACGTTGCTGGTTTTCATAGCGACTATTTTCAAAGACACAGAGAAGATGAACCTGGCTTTTATGGATGTTTTTCCCGTTCAAGATGCAGAAATCGTGTAAAACTATCACTACAATCACAAAACAGTCCGTAGAAATCCTAACAACTTCTACGAGGAGCTTTTCAAACAGGCGAACAGAGTCGCCGATACATTTAAGTATATGGGTCCAGCTCAGTGGCTTGGTTAGTCAAACAACTCCCCTGTTCTGCTGCTACGCCACAAAGAAGCACAGACTAAATAACTTTCCTCTATGCTGCCAGAAGATAATACGCTTCACGACTATTATGCAATATATCCTTGTAGTCTTTGGTAGTCTATTAAAAGATTACTGCCATTCACTTATGATCAAGCACGTCAGATTACTTTAGGGTTGGGCCTCGGAGGATACTCAGGTCGGTTATTAAGTCAGTATGAGCAGCGTCCTGTGTTACATAATCACCGCGCTTCGACGACATGGCACTCAAATGGATAAATGACTTTTTTTCACAAGCAAAAATAATAAACTTGGAGATGAGCTCTGAAGACACGCGAAGCTAAAGCGTAGACTTACATTATAGATAGTTCCTTGATATCTTCGATGTGTCTGATGGCATAACTCTGGCTTCGGGCACACCTTCACCTGCAGGGTCCATATTTTGAAACGACCGGGCTCCCATTATGACTATTTCCCAAGGCCACTGAAATGATTTACCGGGTTTTCATGGTTAGATTTCCAGCTCAAGGTGAAGAAGTCGGGTAAAACTGTCATTAGGATCACAAAACAGTACATGAAATCCCCATCAACTTCTACGAGAGTCTTTTCAAACAGGCAAAATGAGGTGCCGAGACGCTTATAAATACCGGCTGTGGGGTGGGGTGCATTCAACACTTCGCACAAAGCGGACATGTTGACCCCCCATGGCCCAGGACGGTGAGCACAGCTCGACGACCCACACGATTAACGCAGCGACATCGCAATCTCTGCAGGGCTCTACACACAGCCCATCCAGTCAACGAACTGGTAAATATAAAACAACAACAAACTTTTCTCTCTCCCTTCCCTCCTGACTCTCTCGCCCTGCATGCCTACTCCTTCCCCTTTTCCCCCACCACCACCACATGAAGGGTACATAGCAAGACAGAGGCGCCATTAACAGTGTGGCATCAAGTGGACGGGCTATTATTGCCTTCGTCAGCTCTCAACGTCATCTGTAAGGGCGCTACTCTCCAGGGCGATGCAGCCTCTTCCTCGTCCTCTTTCTTCCTTCCTTCCTCCTCCTCCTCCTCCTCCTCCTCCTCCCTCTTCTTCTGACTTCTCGACTTTCTTTGTCCTACCCCTCCTCTTTCTCCTCCTCCTCCTCCTTCTCCTTCTTTCGTCCTATTTTCCTTCCTCCTCTTCTCCTTCATTCTCCTCCTCATCTTTCTCCTCCTCCTGGAGGGAGAGGTGGGTGGGAAGGAGCCTTCATCTATTCTGTCCTGTTCTACCACACGTAGATTACTAGTAGTAGCGGTACTAAACAGACACCCTCGCCATAGACCGATAGGTCTTCTGGTGTCTGTTCTTCCTATGTATTCTATGTATTCCTCCTCCTCCTCCCTTTTTCGTCCATCTTTTTCTCTCTTTTCTCACCTCTGTTTTCATTTTTTTCCTTCTCCTCCTTCTCCCTCTACTCATTCCCATCCTTCACCTTCTCGTTCTCCTCTTTCTCCTTTATTTTCCTCCTCCTTCTCTTTCTCCTCCTTCTCTTTTCCCCCCCTTCTCCTTCTCCCCCTATCATTGCCGTCTTTCCGTCATCGTCCTCCTTTGAGCAATCTCGTCCTAAGTTACCGTCTAAATCACTCACTCGGCGCTCGGAAACTTTATGATCTAATTTATAAACAAACGACCAGCCACGTTAGCGGGCATGCAAGCGGGACGCGCGAGCGCACACACACACACACACACACACACTGGAAAGGATACAAAGAATTGCAACTAAAATGGTCCCAGAACTCTCGAATATGACGTGTGAAGACAAATTGAAGGAGATGGACTTGACGACACTGGAACAAAGAAGGGAACGAGGAGATCTGATCACGCTGTATAAGTTGGTAAATAAATCTGATGAGATGGATAGGGATAATCTCTTCTTAACTGCGAGAACGCAGGGGCTGAGAGGACATAGGAAGACACTTAATAAAGGAACCTGTTTGAGTGACTTAAAAAATATATAGTTTTCCACATAGAAGTGTTAGCACATGGAACAGCTTGCAGGAAGAGGTGGTGGAGGCGAACAGTGTCCAACAAATGAAGGAAAGGCTGGACAAATGTAGATATAGAGACGGGACTATTATAGAGCTTAGCTCGGGCCCGGTAGACTACGAACAGGTAAATACAAATAGGTAAATACACACACATGCTCTCTCTCTCTCTCTCTCTCTCTCTCTCTCTCTCTCTCTCTCTCAACATAACCTTCGTGTGTGACATCCTGATCAGCAACAGTTGGCTCGTGCCCTCCCCGCCGCTGGTGGTCAGGGACAGCTGGAGCAGGGCTGGTGGTAATCATCCGCCACGCCAGCTGCTCTCACGGGGGCTAATGTCATTAACACGGCTGCGACAGGCCTGGCCACCCGCCTGTTAGAGTCTGGCGCGTGCTGGTAGGGTGATGGCTGTGTTGGGATGGCCCGCTGGGCGTTATCTAATCCATTCATTCATAATAATTGTTTTACATATTTATTGATTAATTTTTGCGTGTAATCCCTTAGAGCAGCAGCAGTTTTCTCTAGGCTCACGATGGTGCCAGGCCAGAGGCCAGACACGGGCTCACGCTTCTTAACATTTCGGCTCCCAAGTAAGCTACACACATTTAACAAGGCAGTCGTAGGAGTTGTAGATATTTCCATGGATAGTTTTGTGGCCATGGTGGTAGTCTGAGTCGTCTTCTGTACCGTGAAAGTGAAAAAAAAAACTCATTACAGCACGATTAATAGTTAATGTGAGAGGCGAAAGCGTCTGTGAATACCGACTTCTAACTCATGAAGCTTATTATCTCAAGTATCTCAATACACTAAACACGAAACTTATTCACTATACCTTTTGTTATCGTACGCTTTCTGGTTCGTTCTGGTAAAGGTACAGATAAAGTTGGTACTACAATAATAATCTGCGTGGCAAACCTGAGTGACTTGGCTCAGTGAATAGTGCTCTGTGACGCCTGTGCTTGCTTGCCCCGCGCGTCGCTGCTCTCTCTCTCTCCCCGCTGCTCCACTTGACCCACTTACCGTCATAGGCTGCGTCGATCTACTGTGTGACGCTGCCCATCGCTGGAGGCCGGCCGCTGGGTTTGTTGAATTATAGAGCGCATCCTGGAAACCCTAGGGAATAATTATTGTTTTTTGCTCCCCATTTGTTTTTTTGTTCTCCTTCATTTACTGTCACCGTCTTTTTTTTTTTTTTTACTGTCACTTTTATTTTTACTGTCCCCGTTTTTTACTTTTTTTACTGTCCCTGTCTCTATTTTTTTTACTGTACCTGTCTCTGCCTTTTTATTGTCCCCGTCTCTTATTTTTTTTTACTGTCCCCGTCTCTTATTTTTTTTTACTGTCCCCGTCTCTTATTTTTTTTTACTGTCCCCGTCTCTTATTTTTTTTTACTGTCCCCGTCTCTGCTTTTTTACTGTCTGTCTCTTATTTTTTTACTGTCCCCGTCTCTTTATTTGTTTTTACTGTACCTGTCTCTGCTTTTTAACTGTCCCTGTCTCTTATTTTCTTACTGTCCCCGTCTCTTATTTTTTATTGTCCCTATCTTTTTTTACTGTCCCCGTCCCTTATTATTTTACTGTCCCTGTCTCTTTATTTTTTTTTGCTGTCACTGTCTCTTATTTTTTTTAGTTTCCTTGACTGCTCATCGAAGGGAGTGTTATAATGTTTTTCCTTTGGTGTCTTTTCGTGGATATCAATGATGATGATGATGAGTTATAACAAAGGACAACTCTGCTCGTGTCTGCTTCGTTCGGCGACATACACAAAATCTTTGTACATTTATTTCAATAACAGATATAGGTCCACATTATTAGCTAAACGTATTGGTCTCCCATTACGACTAATTCCTAAGGTCACAGAGAAGATTAATCGGGTTTTCATGGGTGGTTTTCCCGTTCAAGTTGCAGAAGCCATGTAAAACTCTCACTAGCATCCTCAACCAGTCCATGAAAAGTCCAGCAACTTTTACGAGAGTCTTTTCAGACAGAGGAACTGAGGCGGTGAATAGTTTAAAAATACGGGCCTATATAGTCCCTGGAAGTCTCATGCCACGTTTAGCACCAGCAGACAGATCAAGTGAAGTATTCTCAGCAAAATTTCCACCAGAATGCTACTAGATATCTAATGTTTAAGTGAGGAGTGTGTTACGGGTAGCGTGTTACTCAGGCAGTGACACGAGAAACTCTACGGACGCAGGCAGCCACATTTACATTACTCTGCCGCTCCCGTCATAGACAATGCGAACACTCCGGGGCCCATGTGGATCAGAGCAGCTTCACCCCCCTCGTCTTCACCACATCCGGCGGGATGGGTCCCAGGGCCCGATGCGTCTACGCACGACTCGCGGAACTAATCTCAGAAAAGAAGCATCAGCCAAGGAGCCACGTTATCGCCTGGATGAGGTGTCGCCTCTCGTTCTCCCTGCTCAGGTCGACCATCCTATGTCTCAGGGGCACAAGACACTCTGGCCCAAAAGCCACCTACATCTCCAATATGGACTATGAGGCCACAGTGGTGGAGAGTGACATTAGGGTGGGTCAGAGTGACTTGAGTAAGGAAGGAAAGGGGGATCTGGACGGAATAGATGATAGGTGATTTAGTGCTAGGTAGTATTAGTGATATGGTTGGATGCCACAGTCATTAGCGAACAGAGTTGGGGCTAATGACCTCCAAGCTATGGAGCCCTCCATGATTATGTGTCGAGAAAATAAACATGGGTGGAGTTATCATTTATGTAGTAGAAGTAAAAAAAAATAGTAGTAGTAGTAGTAATAGCAGTAGTAGTAGTAGTAGTAGTAGTAGTAGTAGTAGTAGTAGTAGTAGTAGTGAAAACATCTATCACGCGACATGGTTGAAGTGCATATCAGGTTCTTTCCTTTCCTTTACCAACTAAAGATTTATTTGTTTATTTATTTAATTTCTTTATTCATTTATTCTACATTATTGATTAGTTACATGATAGGGGGATGAACAATGAGAGAGAGAGAGAGAGAGAGAGAGAGAGAGAGAGAGAGAGTAAAAACGTGTCATTAGCTGGTGTCATGGATATCGCCTCCCCGCTAATGGCCCTACCTCCCCTCTATCTTCACACTTTACCGCAGTTGATAAGGGGAAGTGAGCCTAAACATAGCATGGAGGTGTACACTAAACTATTTACTACGCCTATGGCTTTAACTTTTTGTGGCCTCGCTAGCTCTGGTTCATGTATTAGCGTCACAACCAAGCTATACAAATGTACAGCCCGTATTTTCAAACATTTCAGGGATTAGCCTACACACGCACATTTAGATAAGGTTTTCGTGGAGGATTTGTTAGTATTTCCAAGTGTAGCTTTATGAGCTTACACGCAAATTCTGAGTCAGTCAAATCCTTCGTCACAAAGATTGCGACTAATGTGTTTGTTATTTAGTTCGAACCTTCCTTCAGAAGACTTTAGAACACCGGTTTCATAAATAATTTAGTCTTCGTTAAAAAAAGGAAAACATTGTCGTACTTAAAACATTTTATTTATCAGTTTCATGCCCTAAAACGGTCTCCTCCAACCCCAATAACTAGATTCATAAATAGTTATTGTTGAAATGGTTAATTATTGGTGTTTATTGCAATAGTTGTGTGTCAGAAACTGGAAACTACATGGCACGGTTGCTATCCCACGACGACCAAGACCAAGATCTAGACGTCACCTCGCACCTAAACAAACGCGTAGCGGACGAGTTTATATTTTTGTGTCCGTCGGGGTGTGTTAAACAGTTTGCCATTAGTTGCTATGGAGTACTGCACCACAACAGTACACGCAGACGCCCACATAGGTCAGTTTGAGGCCTTAGCGCGGCTGCGGTGTGTAGATTTTGCCCGCCGCTGAAACCTGCATGTCTTACGAGGCCGGATTCATCAAACCACTTAAGAGACCTGTTGTTGGAAAGTCTTCTGGTAACTCCATCATCTAGGAACGTTCTTGATCTTAAGGCGACTCCAGTGGCAATGAAAGAAGTGTCGACCAGGCCAGTACTTCATTCACTGTCATCGGAGCGGCCTAAACACAAGGATCATTCGTAGAGGACAGATTTACTTAAAGACTTATACCAACGACCGGTCTTGTAGTGTAGTGGCTTGATGAATCCGGCCCCTGGACTTCTTACCTGTCTGCCATTACTCCGTGGTTACCTAGCCGTGAGTACCCGTGCAATGTTTACCTGTGCTTCATCAATACCTCGGGGCCAGGGGGGGTAACAGAGCCGCCAGGCTGATCGCATTGGTTTATTTTTTCTATTTATCTCTCACAGCTCCTATTTATTATTTCCAACAGCTCCTATTTATTTATTTCTCCTATTTATTATTTCCAACAGCTCCTTCTTATTTATTTCTCACAGGTCATATTTATTTATTTCTCCTATTTATTATTTCTGACAGCTCCTATTTATTCTCCTATTTATTTAGTCCTCACAGCTCCTACTTATTTATTTCCTCTGTACGTACACTGATTCCCTGTTGTTCATCACTAACTCAGTGCCTGGGGGGGAGTAACAGTCTCCAGGCAAAAGGGAATGGTGCTTCACTGTGGCACTGCAGAGTACTTGGGTATAGGCAGGGCAGCACCCATTTGAGACAAAGCTTTAACAGATGAATTAAAAAAACATCAGGTCCTGTAAGAAAAGTTTTGCCCACCAAAGCAAGACTGGAAAAAGTCAGAAAGTTTACCATGGAAGCCCTTGTGTTGTCATGGGTTTCTTGGGTTGCTAGGCAGAAGAGGGGCTGTATGCCAAATGTTTATGCCTCCACAATATGATTTTAGTGAACGTACATCATGAAGGTGTTCTTCCTAAAAAGTAATTGAATAACATAGCAGTTGTCTCCTAGGTTATTACATTTAACTAGGTACTTACCTTTTTGTTTTACAGTTGAAAAAAACCCACTGCCAGCATTCCATCACCATAATGATAGTTTATAAGGCTTCTGAACAATGAATGTAAAACACTCATGAAAACCCAACTAATCTCCTCTGAGGGCTTTGGAAATAATCATTGCGAGAGTCGAAAGCATCTGAGAATACATGACCCAAGATGTATGTAAATTTCTGCATCCCAGCGAAGTGTAGTTATGTGTACCCTGAAGAACCTTACTTTATATAAATATCCATTGGAATATTTCATTGGAAAAATAGTTAATTGGATATTTACTGATCTTTTGTAGAGTTCAAAAGGAGGAGGAGGAGGCCCAATGGGAGATAACATCGAGTGGAAAATTGGATGAACGTTCGTTATCGTGTGCTAAAAGATGGCCACGAGAATTAAATGAAGGAGGAGTTTGGAAAGACCAGATAGATGAAGCCTCTCCCTCCCTTTATCTATCTATCTGTATGTGTGTGTATATACATCACGGCTTCTGATCGCATCAATTTAATCTAATACGATTATTATCCATGCCTTATGGATGTATAGACAAAAGCCTGTTTGTGAGATATTAGCATTAAAATCAATTAGCTTATGAATGAGTTCTTAGTTCTGCACATCAGGAAATTGTTTATAGGGTTAAAGTGTCATGGTAGAGTGTTTGACTTGAAGCCGGTGGGTGTGAATATGGAGCGTTATATGTCCCACCAGTAAAAATTTATATATGGGATTAATTTCTAAGCTCTGCACATCAGAAGCAGTTTTGTAGGCTTAAGAGTACTGTAGTAAAGCATTTAGGGCTGCATAGTTTGTACTAGGGAGGCTGTGGCTGTAAATATAGATTCAATCCCTTATCATTAAAAATCAAGATCATTATAATCATCATCGTCATCTCATTGTCTCCCAAGAATTTTGTTACTTTCTTTTGTCTTTCTTGGTACAAAGGTAAAGTTGGGGGGCATAGCCAATAGTTGTGCATGGCCACAGTGCTCATTTTCCGCCACATTGTCCATTGAGACTGTGGTGGGTGATAGCCATTACCGCGGGGGACAGGGTCATTGTGACATTCGGGATACCACAGTTTGCTTTCCCCCCCAGGTACCCATTTATCAACCATCCTGAAAGGCATGATGAACTTTTAATGAACTTTTAACGTAATAAGATTATTTTTTGCGCCCAATTGTGATTTTTTTTTTAAGAATCATGGGTCAGAAAAGGCTGCTCATAGGGTTACAGAGGATTGTGATACAGTTTTAGGGCTAAAGACTGTACATACATAAGAGGTTGTAAGTTTAAATCTTCTCCTTTATGCCCCATCAATAGGAATCAAAGTACTCATATAAGAGATTTAGTTATGATGTCAGGATAAGCTGTTCATAGGGGTTAATTAAAGAGGGTAATTATAAGATAATTGTGGCCAATGACTGTATATACTTAGATACTGAGTTTAAATCTGCTAGTCTTTAATGCCCCATCAGTAAAGATCAATAGTTATGAATAATTTCTTAGTGTTGCACATCAGGAAAGTCTGTGTGAAAGGTTAAAGCAGGTAATGAGAGTGATCGGGGCTAAAATTAGTTCATACATGTAGAGGTTGTAAATTCAAATCTGCTCCTCAGTAAATAAATAAAATCATGAATAATTTCTTAGGGTTACATCAAATAACATGTGGTTAAAGCGGGTAACGCTAAAGTAATTCAGGCTAAAATTGGTACATATACATAGAGGGTGTAAGTTTGAATCTGCACCTCAGTAAATAAATAAAATTGGTACATACACAGAGGGTGTAAGTTTGAATCTGCACCTCAGTAAATAAATAAAATTGGTACATTTGAATCTGCACCTCAGTAAATAAATAAAATTGGTACATACACAGAGGGTGTAAGTTTGAATCTGCACCTCAGTAAATAAATAAAATTGGTACATACACATAGAGGGTGTAAGTTTGAATCTGCACCTCAGTAAATAAATAAAATTGGTACATATACCTAGAGGGTGTAAGTTTGAACCTGCTCCTCAGTAAATAAATAAAATCATGAATAATTTCTTACCGTTACATCAATAAGTGCCATTGGTCAGGTTATGCAGGATCCGGAAGAGTTGCTTACATGGATCAATATATTCCTAGCATTGGTGTCAAGGTTCCAGAGTTGGGTGCTGTAATCGGAAGGGATAAACAAACAAGATAAATGGTTAGACACCAGTTTACTTTAAGTAAAGTAAGAAAACCCCAAAACAGACCTCACAATCTGAAGTCTCCGACAAGAAGGCTTCAGCACGCCGGACTCAGCAATGACCTGTTGCACGACTTCTTCCTCTTCGGGGCGTCTCGTCCTTTAAGTGGCAATGACGAGGCAGCACAGCTTCGTCCTTGAAGTGGTGTAGATGTGGTAGACGAGGGAGGCGCAGGAGGAGAAGGGGCGTCAGGTTCACGGCAGTCACGGGAGTCCAGGGCGTGGAGAGGTGAGAGGTAAGGTACCCAGAACGAGCCCACGGTATCTGAGTTAGCCCGAGTGAGAGCAGGGCAGGAGCTATAGCAGAATCAAGTGTTCAGGGCGAGGCTCGGCCGCTGTCTGACGAGGAAGGCGCGGGCGGCAACGAACGAGCAGCGGGAGTGAAGCAGGTGGTTCGCTGTGGCTCGGTAGTTGCACAGCTTCGAACGGCAAGATGCGGGCGGACGGCAGGAGTGCCCCGGTCGTTCGGCCGCTAAGTTGGTAGTTGCCCTCACAATTGGTTTCTGGTGTGCAGCGGCTGTGCTAAATAACGTGTTGTTCACTGATAGACATTCAGGCATGCCTCATTGGAAGTCAATAAGTCTGTGTCAGTGGCTGGAGCTGTTCGGTATTCACGGGGTGGAGCTCGTGCCTCCGTGTTGGCTGCAGAGGTCCGCTGAGTGTCCTCTGTCTTGTTAATCAGCCTGTCACGGACGAAAATTGATCAGATGGCTGAAAAACAAACCTCACAGAAAGAAATATTGATCAAGCTTATTTTGCATGCCATGGTAATCAAATGGGTAAACCTTATAGAAAGAAGTATCAGACAAGCTTATTTTGCATTGAATCTTGATCTAATGAATATAATGATTAGATAGAAGTGAATATTAAACAAGCATATTTATTACTACCACTACTACTACAACTGTGCTACTACTACTACTACTACTACTGTGCTACTACTACTACTACTACTACTACTACTGTGCTACTACTACTACTACTACTGCTACTACTACTTCTGCTACTACTACTACTTCTGCTACTACTACTACTACTACTACTACTACTACTACTACTACTACTACTACTACTACTACTACTAATAATAATAATAATAATAATAATAATAATAATAAATAGCCTACCTCACATTACTCTGATACATTAAAGAATGTTAAAATTAATGAAGTATTAATTTCTGTTTGCATAATTTACGTCAGGTAAATAAATGAAAAATAATTATAATATAGTAAATTGCGCAATATAAAAAGCAGTGAAGCAGAGGAAACATTTTTGAAGGTGTGTATAGGCCTATGTGACGTTTGGGGATGTGGGATGCAGCTTGGGTCACATCAACTATTTCTAAAGGCCAAAAAGGAGGTCAATCGGGTTCTAATAAGTGTTTCCTCAGGTTCATGGTACAGAAGAAGGGTCAAACTACCACCAGGGTCATAAAATTACTCCTGGAAACGCCCACAACTCCCACGAAAGCCTTGTCAAATGTGTGAACTTGGGCGGAAATGTTTAAGAATGGCCCCTGGCACACACATTTGACAGTGCTTTCGTACGAGTTGTGGGCATTTCACTGGGTAGTTTTATGACCCTGGTGGTGATTTGGTCATTCTTCTTTGCTATGATTGTAAGAAAACACTCATTAGACCTCGATTGATCTCCTTTTCGGCCCTTTGAAACAGTTGATATGAAAGGCGCCCAGGCACACAATTGACATGGCTTTCGTAGGCGTTGTGGGCATTTCCTTGGGTAGTTTTATGGCCTTGGAGGTAGTTTGATCATTCTCTATTGCCGTGAATGTAAGAAAACGCTCATTAGACCTCGATTGATCTCCTTTGCGGTCCTTGGAAGTAGCTGATGTGAGAGGCGAAAGCGTCTGAGAATATCCCCCCTTCTGCTGCTGGCTGCCGCTGCTCGAGCTGTCTAGCAGGCAACGTGTTTACCCCCCATCGATTCGTGTGTCCAGTACTCGCCGGGGTAAACAGAGTGTCGTGTGACGCAAACACTCTAGAACACGCCAGACCGCGCCATCTTTGCCTAGGCCTAAGTAGTGAATGGAAGGCCTCGTACCGGCTCTAAAATATGACGATGTGAAGGTGGCTATTGAAATAATGATAGTAATGGTGCCTGATCCCACGAAATAACCAGAATTACAAATGTTTGATCACTCTAGAACACCCCAGATCCCGCCATCTTTACCGAGGCCTAGGTAATGGATGGAAGGCCTCGTAGCGGCTCAAAAATATGATGGTGTGTAGATGGCAATTGATATATTGATAATGATGGTCCCTAAGCCTATGAAATAACCAGAATTACAAAGGTTTGGTCTCTCTAGAACACGCCAGACCCCGCCATCTTTGCCGAGGCCTAAGTAATGAATGGAAGGGCTCGTAGCGTCTCTCAAGTTTGACGATGTGCAGGCGATTGTTCATATATTGATAATGGAAGTAGTTACGTGGCCGCTACCAGAGCCTTGTCAAATGTGTGTGTGTGAGGCCAGAAACGTTTAATTAAGCCTTGCCAAACTTTCCCTATAGGCTCATGTAGCTAATCATGGAAATGGTTACATAGCCTATATATACCACAGTCTAGTCAAATGTGGCTGTGTAATCTCTGAAATGTTTAAGAATATGATCCTTGTTCCCCATGTTCCTGGAAGAAGCGCGTGTTCCGCGGAGTTTAAGCAACGTGCTGAGTTGAAGCCCAGAATGTTTAGGGGACGACCGCAGTAGGAACGCGATGTTTCGTGAACTGTCGGATTATCTAACGTTTCCTGGAACACCGAGTTATTCCAAAAATACTCTTGCCGCAATGCCACTGTTTGCTACATACTTTACGTGGGCTTAACTCTGTGCCTTTCATGTTGGGTTTTAAGCTAAGGTGTGTGACGTTTAGTGACGTTGTGAGTTGATACTGTTATTCTTTTCTTTACTCGTCTATTTTTCTGGATCTGGATCTGGATTTATGATGCGCAGGGCACATGTACAAGTGCATAACACGCATATTTGTGTTGGCTGTTGGGGGGACGGGGGAGCCGAGTGTGCAGGGGAGGGAAGTGAATCAGGTGTAATTGTTAGTGTTGGTGTGTTGTGGTGACAAGTGAGTGTGTATTTGTTTTCTGAATGAGTCTATTGTACCGCAGTCTAAAATCTGATGAGGGAGGCTGTTCCAGTCACGTATGGTGCGTGGAAAGTATGAGTGCTTGTATGCGTCAGTGTTAGTGTGACATGTTTGGTATTTATGGATGTGTGTGTTACGAGTACGTTGACTGTTTGCGTTGTTGTGTCAATGTGAGTGTTTGTGATTTTGTACATAAGTGTAAGTCTGTGTGCTTGTTTGCGTAAGTGAAGAGGTTTCATGTTTATCTGTTGTTTGTTCCGCGTGCTGTGATGCCAGTCGTTCGAGTGTAATTGTTTGTAATGAACCTAGCCGCCTTGGTGTTGATTTGTTCTAACCTATCAATGTTTCTGTGTGTGTAAGGATCCCACACCGTGGAGCAGTATTCAAGTGTTGGTCTCACAAGTGTGTCATAAGCTATGTGTTTTATGTCAGGTGTGCAGTAATGTAAATTCCTCCTCAGTAACCCCAGACTTCGGTTGGCTGTGGCACTGTTACGCACTGACGTGGTCTATATGAGTGTTGAACTGTAGGTTAATCGAGAGGTGGACACCAAGATACTTGAGTGTGTGGACTGATTCAAATTCTGAATTATGGAGAGTGTAAGTGTGATGGATGGGGTTGTGAGCGCTGGTTAATCTTAATAGTTTGCACTTCTTTTTAAGGTGCTCGTGTGAATTTGCTTCCTTCTTTGCTTTGCTTTGCTCCTTTTTTTCATGTTAAATTTTATTGCACTGTTTGTGATGCTATTTGTTTAGGTATTCGCTCATTCTTCTTCTTTTTCTTTTTCTTCTTCTTCTTCTTCTTCTTCTTCTTCTTCTTCTTATTATTATTATTATTATTATTATTATTATTATTATTATTATTATTATTATTATTATTATTATTATTATTATTATTATTATTATTATTATTATTATTATTATTATTATTATTATTATTATTATTATTATTATTACTACTACTACTACTACTACTACTACTACTACTACTACTACTACTACTACTACTACTACTACTACTACTACTACTACTACTACTACTACTACTACTACTACTACTACTACTACTACTACTACTACTACTACTACTACTACTACTACTATTGCCATTATCATCCTCTGGTATAGTATTAGGTAAGGTAAGTTAGAGTAGCATATTATAGCTCTTTATTTAAAGCACACCAACCAATTTACTCTTTTTTTCTACATTATACTTTGCCACAAGACGATATATTTTCCCTTGCCTTTAGTCTCTGTTCCCTCGCCCTTCATCGATAAGTATGGAGGCAATGAGACCCTATAGAGGTGTTTTATTTTTCCTTTAGTCTCTGTTCTCTGTCCATTCATCGATAGGTATGGAGGCAATGTGACCCTGGTGGCGTTGGGACGACGCTTCATTAAGTGCTAACCCGCTTGCATTATGCGCCGCGGGGGAAGGCAAGGGAAGGGAAGGGAAGGGAAGGGAAGGGAAGAGAAGAGAGAGAAGAGAGAGAGAGAGAGAGAGAGAGAGAGAGAGAGAGAGAGAGAGAGAGAGAGAGAGAGAGAGAGAGAGAGAGAGAGATTGGATTAGCATCATGTTTCTCGTTCCCTGATTATTGAGGGTTTGTGATTCGAAACTGTGTAGCAACGTTTTTATAGTGACTGAACCTTATATTCAGTACTATTTTCAGCGTATTAATCAACAATACATTTAAACTTATAGCATGGCAAAACTGTATGGTCTGAAGGATGTTGTGTTAGTATTTGTACATGATAGGAAAGATTGACACAACCCCTACGAAAGCCTTAGCAAATGGAGAGGAGATGTTAGCCCCGAAACGATTGAGAATTAGGACCTCGTATATATGCCACCAATTGCACACAGTATCCCGAGACGCCTTGGAATGATTGCAATAAGTCGTTCTGCCCACGTCTGGTTATTATTCTCATTAACATCATTACCAGTGGCGCCAGCCTGCTAATTACGTCTCTAAAGATAGGACGCCTAGTCACCTGAGCCCGGCAATTAGATTTGAAACGCCCTCCCTGCACACACACACACACACACACACACACACACACACACACTTACCTACATACATACATACATACATACATACATACATTCATACTTACCTTTCAACCTACTGTCTACCTAATGTACCAGCTCCCCTCCCCCCCCTCCCCCCCCCTCTCTCTCTCTCTCTCTCTCTCTCTCTCTCTCTCTCTCTCTCTCTCTCTCTCTGGCTGCGGGGAGATAAATAAGGGAATATTCCCCCGCCACAAGTTACGGCCAATTTCCTGGGAGAAGACGTTGCTTGGCGGGGGTTGGTGAGGGCAGCTGGAAGGTCGCTCAACCCGCCCTCCTTACACCGCCTCTTTCCTCTGTCCCTCATCCTCGTCGTGGCTCTTCCTCCCCCTCCTCCTCCTGGTCTTTCTGCTTCTATTCATTTTCTTTTTCCTCCTCCTCCTCCTCCTCCTCCTCCTTCTCCGTATTCCGTCTCCTCCTCCTCCTCCTCTTCGTCTTCCTCTTTATGCTTACACTCTCCTCCATCTCCTCCTCCGCCTTCTCCTCCTCTTTTCAGTTCTTTCTTTTTTTCTCTCTTTTCTCTCCATTTCCCTCCTTTTTTTTCCTCTTCAAGCCCTCGACTTTGCCCTCTTCTTCATTTCCATCTCTTCTTCTTCCTCTTCCTCTAGTTCTTGCTTCTCCTCCTCCTCCTCCTCCTCCTACTTCTTCTCTACATTATTCTCATTCTTATTCTTTTACATTATTTTTTTCTTTTTACTCACTTCCATCTTCTTCTTTTTCTTCTTCTTCTTCTTCTTCTTCTTCTTCTTCTTCTTCTTCTTATTATTATTATTATTATTATTATTATTATTATTATTATTATTATTATTATTATTATTATTATTATTATTATTATTTCTCTCCCAATTCCTCCTTTTCCTCCTCCTCCTCCTCCTCCTCCTCCTCTTCCTCTTCCTCTTCCTCTTCCTCCTCCTCCTCCTCCTCCTCCACGACAAACACACCGCGGGTAATTATCTAATAACGGATCTGCCGAGAGAGAGAGAGAGAGAGAGAGAGAGAGAGAGAGAGAGAGAGAGAGAGAGAGAGAGAGAGAGAGAGAGAGAGAGAGAGAGTATAGAAGTATTGGAAAGACGAAGAATAGAGGAAGAGTAAAGTTGCTGAGCGAAAGAGTGAGAGAGAAAAAGATGAAAAACGGGAGACAAGAGAAAGAAAGGAAGCGAAAGGGAAATGAAGAAGAAGGGAAGGGAATGAAAGACAGAGAAGGAAGAAAAAAGGACACAAAGGAAATGAGAAGAAGACCAACTTAGGAAGATGGAAATGAGAAGAGAAATGAGAAGAAAGGAGGAGAGAGAGAGAGAGAGAGAGAGAGAGAGAGAGAGAGAGAGAGAGAGAGAGAGAGAGAGAGAGAGAGAGAGAGAGAGAGAGAGAGAGAGAGAGAGAGAGAGAGAGAGAGAATGGATGAAAGAGAGAAAAAATGAGAGAGAGAGAGAGAGAGAGAGAGAGAGAGAGAGAGAGAGAGAGAGAGAGAGAGAGAGAGAGAGAGAGAGAGAGAGAGAGAGAGAGAGAGAGAGAGAGAGAGAGAGAGAGAGAGAGAGAGAGAGAGAGAGAAGTCTATTAACATCATATTTTCCTTGCTCACTGCCTAATTTTAAAGGGCGCTGTGCCGGGCGGGGTTTTAAAAATGGCTGCCACTACACAAGCCCCTCCCCTTAGGCCTATAGACGATCTTCTTCTTCTTCTTCCTCCTACTTCCTAGCTTCACAATCCCTTCTCCATCATTATCATATCCTCCTCCTCCTCCTCCTCCTCCTCCTCCTCCCACTCCTCCTTTTCCTCTTCCTCTCCTGCCTACATCCATCACTCTTCTTTCTTCTCTTACTCAAACATTTCGAGGCTTAAACACCCACTTTTGATAAGGCTTTGGTAGAGGTTGTGTTAGTATTTCCATGGGTAGGTAGTTTTATGAGCCTATAGTGATGGTTTGACAAGGCTTCTGCTGCACCATGAACGAGAAAAAAAAACACTCATGAGAACCCAATTGATCTCCGTTATGCCCTTGGGAAAAAAAAGCCCGCTACTCACTGCTCCTTAATAGAGGTCAAAGGAGTGTCCAAAAAGAGAGGTCAATTTCGGGAGGACAAATTCGGGAGGAGAGGTGTCCTGATACCAACCTCCTGATAACAACAACCTCAGCCCCAGATACTCAAGGCTTTGGGAGAGATTAGGTTAGGATTTCCAAGGGTGGTTTTATATGCCTACATGAGTGCCTGATTAATCTCCGTCATGCCCTTGGGAAATTGTTGTTGTAAGAACCGAGAGCGTCTGGAAATAACAACCTCAGCCCCAGATACTTAAGACTTTGGGAGAGATCAGGTTAGTATTTTCAAGTGTGGTTTTATGTGCCAACATGAGAGCCCGACTAATCTCCTTTATGCCCTTGCGAAATTGCTGTTATAAGAGCCGAGAGCTTCTAAAAATAACAACCTCAGCCCCGGATACTCAAGGCTTTGGGAGAGATTAGGTTAGTATTTCCAAGGGTAGTTTTATATGCCAACATGAGAGCCTGATTAATCTCCGTTTTGCCCTTGGGAAATACTTGAAAGCATATGAGAATACAAGCCTTTGGGGGAGGCAGTGGCTGAGTCGACAGAGTGACGGCCCCGCGTTCAGGAAGACGCGAGTTCAATCCCCGCCCGGTGCCACCAAGCTGGGATTTTTCAGCCGCCGCCGAGTGGCTTAAAACTACCCACATGCTGTCCAGAAGACCACCTATCAACCCGGACTCTAGATTCTAGGATTAAAGATGAGCTCCGGGAGGGCAGCATGAGCCAATGCAAGATGGCGCCACTATAAACACTCGCCTGCGCCAGAACGGGCTGGGCCGACCATCAGGCCCCACCGGGAAGAAGCCTACCGGCGCAATAGGCTGCGACGTAAAAAAAAAAATACTCTTAAACCTATCGCCGCCCAAGGATATCTATTTGACAAGGCATTCGTAGGAGTTGTGGGCATTTCCAGCAGTAGTTTTATGACCCCGGTGGTAGTCTGACCCTTCCTCTGTACCATGAATCTAAAATACCACTCATAAGCACTCGACTGATCTCCTTTTCGGCCTTTGGAAATAGCTGATGTGAGGGGTGAAGGGGACTGGAGGCGTCTAACAGTATACCGACCTTAGTTCCAGAGGCGTTTTGATGCTGCCGTCCTGAAAGTCTTTAAATTACAGAGAAAAGGGAAAATGCTGAAGGAGGAAGGTAGTAGGCGGCCCCTCGTTCCCTCATGCCCTGCCGCCTCTCCTCGCCTCGCCTCCCACCCGACGGAATGTATTTTTGGGTTGATTTGTTTTTCCTTCAACATAACTGCGCCGCTGCGTCGAGGGAGGCGGGGAAAAGTACACACACACACACACACACACACACACACACACACACACACACACACACAAACAAACACATACAATAAACAATATGAGGCGTTAAGGAAAAAACAACACTAGAAACCATTCGTTATTTATTTATTTAGTTATTCATTCATTTTTATTTACGGCAATATCCATATTCTTCTACAACTAGGAAAGATGAACACACACATAACATCTAAAATAACATCTATGGTATAAAATGGTGGAATCTTTATAATGACAGTTTGAAAAAATATATTTATATCCGTGGGCAGCATATCCACGTTTTTCCTTTTTTTATATTTATATTCGTATAAAGGTTGAAATGTTTCCCTGGAAGCCCGACGCTAACTAACTATGGAATTCTACGCCATTGAGTTCCAGTACGTGTCCTATAGTAGTAGCAGTAGTAACAATAGTAGTAGTATATTTATCGTGCAAAACTGAGGGCCATGGTGTCCTGCAGCGTCCCTTCTTGGGCGTTCTGAGAGCTACATTGTAGAATATTGGCGGCGTGCGACGCGTGATGAATAGCGGCCGGGAGCTGGGAGTGGCCGGTCACCTTGGCAACTAAAGTGGAACTGCGTAGAGTGGACGACGTGGACGGGTTACGAGAGGCGGGAACTGGATCACCGCTATGCTAAACTGATAGGCATTGCTTAGAGTAACTGATATTGTCTTTTACTCTGTTATCTGTGTTCAAGTTACATAGCTATTCAGTTTGATAAAAAGGCGATTATTTGGGGCGTGACTGGATCACACCTTAGACGAAATGACAGGCATTGTTTAGAATAACTGTTATGGATTTTACTCTCATTATTTACTCCTTTAAGTAGTATAAGTCCATTGCATCACTTCTTAAGCAAATTGATAGTAAACAAATAGTCGTTGCCCACCCCGCAAAAAATCTACGGCCTTTACTTTCACTGTTAACATCTCATGAACTCATGTTAAGCCATTTCACTCCTGGAGGTTTCGATATGAAGGTTTTAAAGGTAGATATAAGCTCCTTTTACCCACGCGAACGAGAGGACAAATACTGTATCATTACTTGTGACCTTTACATTATTTTTTGTTGACAGAGGAATTTCAGCTATTCGACCATAAAATTATAATCTTTGAGTAAATACTCTCATGTTCTATTTACTATGAAGACCAAGGGAGGGAACAAACCACACCTCTTCGTTAGGACACAATAGAATACTTGCTTCCATCAGCTCGGCCTTAGCATCATCAGGGGCAGGAGCGTCACGTGTGAGGGAAGGGCTGAGGGATGGAATGACAGTGGCCGGAAAGAAGTGAAGTGAATCGTGACTGGAAGAGAGACAGCCAGGATGAAGACGGCAATGATGGTGTTGACAGACAGTAAACAGGAGGCGGAGGAGGCAGAGGGATACTGAAGGAGGAGGAGGAGGAGAAGGAGAAGGAGGAGGAGGAGGAGGAGGAGGAGGAGGAGGAAAGAAAATGATTGGATGTTGCTATTGAGAATGGAAAAGATGGAAAATAGAGAAAGAGGAGGAGGAGGAGAGAGAGAGAGAGAGAGAGAGAGAGAGAGAGAGAGAGAGAGAGAGAGAGAGAGAGAGAGAGAGAGAGAGAGAGAGAGAGAGAGAGAGAGAGAGAAGGAGAATAATTGAACTTCACCCAAAAATATGACCAGAAGAGATTATGAAAAGAGAGAAAATGGAAAACAGAAAAGGAAAAAGAAGACAAGGGAGTGAAAGGGCAAAATGGTGGATAATTGGAAGGAAGGGGGATAGGAAAATAAAGAAGGAAAAAATGCAGGTACTGAAATAAAGATAAAATAAAAGAAGTGAACGAAAGGGACGAGGAAATATTTTAAAAAGGAAATGGAAGGAAGGAAGAAAGAAAGAAAGAAGGAAGAAACAAAAGTGAAAGATATATTACTCATGAAAATTGAAGAAAATATTAATTAAAGAAATCAAGGTAGAACAGACAGACAAGGAGAGGTTAGGTGTCGAAAGTCATGGGAAAATTAGGCAAAGAAAGTCATGAGAGAGTAAAGTAAGGAATAAAATAAGTGGAAAAAATACATCTTGGGATAAATATAAAACTGAAACTCTTCCAATAAACAAATAATGTGAATGTTGAAAGAAAAGAGGACGAGGAAAGTCAAATAAATATGCGTTAGAAGTGGTAGTAGTAGTAGTAGTTGTAGTAGTAGTCGTAGTAGTAGTGGTAGAAGTAATAGCAGTAGTAGTAATAATAATAACAGAAGTAGTAGTAGTAGTAATAGTAGTAGTAGTAGTAGTAGTAGCAGCAGCAGCAATAGTATCCGCCTTTCCCAGGTTAAAAGGAAGGCTAATCATTACTAAAACAAGCAACACGAAAACGGAGCTGAGAAAAAGTGTGAAAAACAAAAGAAAACAGACTTAGGCGGGTGATGTCATGTCGAGATGGTTTGTTTACGAGCCGCGCCGGGCAGGGGTGGGAGGGCGAGGGGAGCGCTGGGGCGTCTAGGAAGGGAGCTGGGATAGTCAACAGACGCCAGATGCCCCAAACTTACACGCCCAAGTATAAACACAATGCCCGGCCCCGGATCGCTGCCCTCACTTCCTCATCGCCGCACACACTTCTCCTCCTGCCCGGGGACGCGGCCTCATCCCTCTTTCCCTTGTCTTTGCGCGTGATTGGTCTTGCTGTATCGCCTTTAATGGTACTGTTTTCCGTGTTAGCGACCTCCTCAGGCTAGGACTTCACAAGGGTCAGATTCTGCTCTTGTAGCTCTCTGTCTCTTGTCCTTCGCCTGGGTTCGTGTCTTATCCTGCCGTATTGGTTTACACGGGCCTGTGGAGAGTCTTAGAGCTCGTTAGTCGATCCGTGTGTGCTGCTGGGACCTTACACACACACGCCCATTCCCCTTTCTCAAGGGGAACAGTAACCGCGCCTTCTCAACGGAAAAATCTTTCCGCCTGAGCAAGGCTCCAACCTCAACCTCCTAATTGGGAGCCTGGGCGGGCAGCCACTGCAGCACGCCTGTGTGTGTGTGTGTGTGTGTGTGTGTGTGTGTGTGTGTGTGTGTGTGTGTGTGTGTGTGTGTGTGTGTGTGTTGACTTTTATGGTGCAATATTCACCCATCATCATTATGAATAATATAATTTTCTCCGCCGGCGAAATGCGGCCGTAGTTATGATGACGGCCACGCGTTGCCGCGGAACCTGTATTGGAAATCAGGACAATCTGTGTAAATGCGTTTTTTAGCGTGTCTCCCATGGCGCATACATTTCGTTTAATTTGATCAGCCTCTATCATCGCTTCCCATTTCGAATTATATTAAGCGGCGCTTTTTGGGAGGTCGGCATATTTGGTGCAATTTTGGACCCAGAAACAATTTGCAGCCTTCCCTAACAAGGCGGCTGCTTTTATTCCGGCCTAACGTGTGTGTGTGTGTGTGTGTGTGTGTGTGTTATTTTCATCCTCATTCGGTGTTGTGTGGATATTGAATTTTTAAGCTGTGTGGGTGGTGTTTATTTCGTATTTTTGTGTGTGTTTATTTTGGTTATTTTTTTCGTGTTTTTCTGCAGAGGTCGTTCGTACTTTAACGCCAGGCTCGCTTCCCGCCATCCCCCGTAACGCACACAATATATCCGTGCATCGTCGTTTCCCGTATGGACGATATAAACAGATTTGCGTCCCCCCCCCCCTCTCTCTCTCTCTCTCTCTCTCTCTCTCTCTCTCTCTCTCTCTCTCTCTCACACACACACACACAAGCTAAGATGTTGTCACGGTTATCGCGCCCGTGACGAGGGGAGGGCGGCTTTAATACGGTAGAGGCGGCGGCGGCGAGCTAGGCGTTAGAGGAGGGCGACCACTAGGCGGGCAAGGGCAGCGGGGTGGCTCGGGGTGGTGGCCGGCAGAGGGACTCTTCAATATCATAAGGCTGCTTGGAACGGCTCCCTTATATTACACTGCCTGGCGATTGTGAGCTTATAGTGACCTTATACCCCGGGTTTTTGGTGCGGTTCAGTGTGTAGACGCAGCACACACACACACACACACACACATCCGAAACTGACCTCTCGTTTTGGCTACTTATCTCTACATTTTATTTTACAGTAGCAGCTCATAGCGGGATTTTAATTTATTTATTCCTGCCCTTGAGCTGCTTCCATTACTGTAAATACACACACACACACACACACACACACACACACACACACACACACACACACACACACACACCTCCGTCTCTCATCCTCTTCCATCCTTCCAGACTTATTTTGCACTCCTTCCCAAAGCCTCTCCGAATTTCAACCAAATACAGCTTCCTTCTAGTCTCATTTTGCATGGCTCTACGTCTCTTCCTTTGCCTCTCCTTTACTCCCTCGAGCCCCGGCCTTATTCTGTCCTCGCTACAGCCATTCCCGGTGTCCCGTGTCTCATCTTACCCGGCGAGGAATCAAGAGAGATCATCCGACCCCTTGTTCTATTTCCAGCAGCTGCATCTCTTTAATCTCATGCTGATTGTCTGCCTCGTGAAACTGTTTTTTTTTTTCGTGTGTGTGTGTGTGTGTGTGTGTGTGTGTGTGTGTGTGTGTGTGTGTGTGTGAGAAGTTTAGTCTTTCTTGATTCATCTAAGCAGTTACCTGAGATTCATGGACGTAGTTTTTTGTGTTGCTGTTGTTGTTGTTTTTGTTGAGAGAGCATTGGAGCTTTTGTGAGGTGTAAAAATATATAAATAAACACATGAAATTTAATTAGGCCTAGTGGGTATTTTTTTTCTATATATATATATATATATATATATATATATATATATATATATATATATATATATATATATATATATATATATATTCTTTAGAGTTGATAGCACACACACTTTTCGGCCCTTCACCTCCAGTTTTTTTCTCTCTCTCTCTCACCTCCCTCCCTCTCTCCCTCCCTTTCCCTATCCCCCTTTCCCTGGCGCTGTGCCTGCCCAAGAGGTGGACAAGTTGCTGCCGGGAAGTTAAAAAGTTAATTATAATCTCGTGCTTTTATTAGTCTGTGTTTTGTTTTAACGAGATGAGCACGATTATACACTTTGGGCGAGGGGGGAAAAGAGAGAGAGAGAGAGAGAGAGAGAGAGAGAGAGAGAGAGAGAGAGAGAGAGAGAGAGAGAGAGAGAGAGAGAGAGAGAGAGAGAGAGAGAGAGAGAGAGAGAGAGAGAGTGTGTGTGTGTGTGTGTGTGTGTGCAGATTGCCTTGGTTATGAGGAACCTCGATACTCGACTTACGGACTGGTAGCCCCCTCAGTCCCTAAATTATAATAAGAAATGGTTGATTCTCCTTGACACACGCGGAGGTTCTTTATTTATTTTTCAAGTCGTAAATATTCTTACTGAGCTCTATATTGATGCTGGATACAGACTTGGCGCTCCCTGGTCAGTAACGTCCCTATATAATCATGATAAGAAATGGGCGATTCTCTTTGATTTTCAACACACGCGAAGGTTTTTTTATTTATTTCCCAAGTCGCAAATCATTAACATTCTTACTAACCTCTAAAGGGATGCTGGATACGGACTTAGCGCTCCCTGGTCAGTAACGGCCCTAAATATATTATAAGAAATGGGAATTCTCTTTGATAAAACATCCAGTCTGTTCACTTTTGGCGTTGAAACTCTCTCGAGAAAACAAACTAAAAAAACACCAACAATTATTATTTCTGAATAGCTTCTTTTGACAACTTCGCTCGAGAAAGAAGAAAACGATGATGATGCCAATAACTTATATAACACAGATTGCCTTGGTTATGAGGAAACACACGCCTGGGGTCTCTATTTATTTTTCAAGTCGATAGTCATTAATATTCTTACTAACCTCTAACCTCGATACGGACTTAGCGCTCCCTGGTCAGTAATGTCCCTATATAATTATAATAAGAAATGGTTGATTCTCTTTGATGATAAACTCTTCGGTTCTTTATTTATTTTCCAAGTCGCAAAACATTAACATTCTTACTAAACTCTCTAAAGTGATGCTGGATACGGACTTAGCACTCCCTGGTCAGTAATGGCCCTAAATATCTATTATAAGAAATGGGAAATCTCTTTGATGATAAACTCTTCGGTTCTTTATTTATTTTCCAAGTCGCAAAACATTAACATTCTTACTAACCTCTAAAGGGATGCTGGATACGGACTTAGCGCTCCCTGGTCAGTAACGGCCCTAAAT
>NC_066509.1:260000-280000 GCF_024679095.1 Eriocheir sinensis | reverse complement strand
TAACATCTTTTCGGTCCTTCTGATCTCCGGCGGTTGAGGTGGGTAGGAGGAGGAAGAGGAAGAGGAGGAGGAGGAGGAGGAGGAGGAGGAGGAGAAGGAGGAGGAGGAAGAGGAATTAGGTAGGCAACAACAACAACAACAACAACAACAACAACAACAACAACAATAACAACAACTACAGTAATAAGTCTTAAAAACATACATATATACATACACACATTCATACATATAGACAGACAGACAGACACACATGATAAAGACAGGCATATAGAGCGAGACCGAGAAACATTGACAGAGTGAAAAAGAGAAAAAAAGCAATGAAAAGAAGGAAAAATGTAACAGACAAACAGACAGACAGCCAGACAGACAAAGGAACACAGAGGACTCGGGACAGATGAAGAAGTCTTATATAAAGCAGGAAACGGATATACAATAGTTGCATTAGCACGAGAGGAACAAGAGGAAGAGGAGGAGGAGGAGGAGGAGGAGGAGGAGGAGGAGGAAGGAGAAAATGATGAACAAGAACGAAAAGAACAAGAACGGAAATATTATAGAGAAAAAGAAAAATAAGAAGAAGAAAAGAAAGAAGAGATGAATGAAGAAGAGAGAGAGAGAGAGAGAGAGAGAGAGAGAGAGAGAGAGAGAGAGAGAGAGAGAGAACCCAATCTAAACACACACACACACACACACACACACACACACACACACACACACACACAAGTTAGCGGCGAGGCGGGAAAGGAACTCCTCTCTCACACAAGTTGGGCTGTTGAGAAACTTGCCCTTCAGGAGTTCTCTCTCGATTCCTGATAGTGGGGGACGCTTTCTCTCGGAGGGGCTTTTTTTTTTTATATAAGTTGCCCACTGTGTCTCGAGGCTTGAAAGACTGGGTGGGGGATGGGTTTCTTTTGTTTATGTCCTTTGTCCGTGTTTATGTCTATTACTTCTTTTCTTTTTGTATGGAGGTATTTTCGGGGTCTTTTGTATAAGTTTCCCATCTGTAGGTTTTTTATATAAGTTTTCCAGTGTGTCTCGAGGCTTGGAAGACCGTGTGGAGGATGGGTTTCTTTTGTTTATGTTCTTTCCCCGTTTTTGTGTTTCTGTTCCTTCTTTTCTTACTGTATGGAGGTATTTGTGGGGTCTTTTGTGTAAGTTTCCCATCTGTAGTTTTTTTTTAATAAGTTTTCCGGTGTGTCTCGAGGCTTGGAAGACCGTCTGGGGATGGATTTCTTTTGTTTATGTCCTTTGTCCGTGTTTGTGTCTCTTTTCCTCCTTTTCTTATTGTATGGAGGTATTTGTGGGGTATTTTGTATAAGTTTCCCATCTGTAGGTCTTTTCTGTAAGTTTTCCAGGGTGTCTCGAGGCTTGGAAGACCGTCTGGGGATGGGTTTCTTTTGTTTATGGTCTTTCCCCGTGTTTGTGTTTCTATTCCTTCTTTTCTTATTGTATGGAGGTATTGGCGAGGTCTTTTTCCACATGTTTTCCATTGATAGGTCTTTTCTGTATGTTTTCCAGGGTGTATCGAGGCTTGGAAGACCGTCTGAGGATGGATTTCTTTTGTTTATGTTCTTTCCCCGTGTTTGTGTTTCTATTCCTTCTTTTCTTATTGTATGGAGGTATTTGTGGGGTCTTTTGTATAAGTTTCCCAGCTGTAGGTCTTTTCTGTATGTTTTCCAGGGTGTATCGAGGCTTGGAAGACCGTCTGGGGATGGATTTCTTTTGTTTAAGGTCTTTCCCCGTGTTTGTGTTTCTATTAGTTCTTTTTTATTGTGTGGAGGTATTTGTGGGGTATTTTGTATAAGTTTCTCATCTGTAGTTTTTTTTTATAAGTTTTCCCGTGTGTCTCGAGGCTTGGAAGACTGTGTGGAGGATGTTTTTCTTTGGTTTATATCTTTTGGCCGTGTTTGTGTCAGTATTTCTTCTCTCGATGTAATTATTTCTTCTCTCTCTTTCTATAGTTACATATCTTTCTTTTGATAAGTTTTCCAGTGTGTCCCGAGGCTTGAAAGACCTTGTGGGGGATGTTTTTCTTTGGCCTGTGCGTTCCTATTCCCTGTCTCTTGATATAGTTATTTCTTCTCTTTATATATAGTGACACCGTATGATATTGGTGGAGTCTTTTTCTATATAAGTTTTCCAGTGTATCTCGAGGCTTGAAAGACTGTGTGAGGGATGTTTTATTTGTTTATATTCTTCAATTGGTCTGTGCGTCCATTCCTACACTCTCATATGGACGTGTTTTTGGGTCTGTTATAAGTTTCCCATCTCTAGGTCTTTTCTGCAAGATTTCCAGTGTGTCTCGAGGCTTGGAAGACAGTGTGGGGGATGAGTTTCTTTGTTCATACTCTTCCCTTGGCTCCTACTTTTTTTTAAATAGCTATTTTTTGTCTCTTTATACATAGTTACATCGTATAGTATTGGTGGAGTCTTCTTTCTATAAGTTTTCCAGTGTACCTTGAAACTTGAATAGCTGTGTGTGTGTGTGTGTGTGTGTGTGTGTGTGTGTGTGTGTGTGTGTGTGTGTGTGTGTGTGTGTGTGTGTGTGTGTTCAGGTAGCCTCGGGAAAGGTTGGCTTAGTGGGCGAGGAAGCAACCAATTAATCTCAGACATCCTCCTTCCTCTCTCTCTCTCTCTCTCTCTCTCTCTCTCTCTCTCTCTCTCTCTCTCTCTCTCTCTCTCTCTCTCTCTCTCTATATCTATATCTATCTATCTATCTATCTATCTATCTATATATCTATCTATATCTATCTATCTATCTATCTATCTATCTATATATATATATATCTATATAAATATATATATATATATATATATATATATATATATATATATATATATATATATATATATAACCATCTCTGTACGTGAAGAAAACACACACACACACACACACACACACACACACACACACACACACACACACACACACACACACACACACACTCCTGCACTCTTATGCATATGACTTCCGTTTTTCTTCTTCTATTATTCAATCTGCAAGACAATGGAGGTGGTGGTGGTGGTGGTGGTGGTGGTGAGTGTGTGGTTAGGTCATAATGGGTCGTAATTTAAGGGAACGACTAGATAACTGTGTGTGTGTGTGTGTGTGTGTGTGTGTGTGTGTGTGTGTGTGTGTGTGTGTGTGTGTGTGTGTGTGTGTGTGTGTGTGTGTGTGTGTGTTGACATATACAAATTCTGCGACCTATGACCTTTTTTATTATTCATATATATTATTTATTCCTTTATTGCTGGGGTTAACGTTCGCGTAATTCCATGTTAAGTGAATTACGGCAATTAGATTACAGTGTAATTTTTCACGCGTGTCAATTCCTCTGTTATTTTATATTTATTTATTTTTCGAATGCCCCAAAATAAGTTCAAGCTGATGTTCTTAATCATCCTTATCACTGTACCTAAGTTTATTTTTCCACTCGGCTACTTATTCATATTCATCTATTATTTTCTCTCTTTGAATATTCTCTTTACTACACGTGGTAAATCCTGTTCTTTCATATTTATTTATATTTTTTCCTCTCTTTTAATATCTATCCACAAGTTCCAGTTCTTAATTTTCCTTATTTGTACCATAATTATCATTTCCACACACCTCCTCCTTTATATTTATCTATTATTTTTTCCCTCATCGAATATCCTCTTCACTACAAGTCGTAAATTCTACATCTTCACATTATTTCCCTCTTTGAATGCATGCGACTCGCTGTTCGTATTTTTCCCTATCTATATCAAAAGTAACATTTCCATATACCTTCTCCTTCACACTTACCTCTTATTTTCTCCCTCTTCGAATATCGTCTTCACTCCACGTAGTAAATCCAGCGCATGAGTAAGACACAGGTTGTTTTATTTGTCCTGCGAAAGGAATCTCCGCTTGTCATGTGAGGGCGACGCTCGCTGTTGCTATTCTTGCCCGGCTCTCGTTCCGTCCCCCACACACGTGCATTAGCAGCCTGGTGAATCAATACTGGTAAACGGCGCCTGATGGTTCACGTGGCTTTACTTCCTGAGTGCACGCAAGCAGGGCACACGGAGACACTTGCTAGTCATGTTTGCACGGGGAGGGAGGCGCCCCACCGGGATTGTGTCACCGGCTATTAAAATCAAAGTTGAATTCTGAAAAGCATGATCCCGTATTGTTTTTTCATGGTCTCTTTTCATGTGGCAAGTAAATAAAAGATCAACAAGTGAGGAAAAAGACGCGAAATATGGACGAGAAAAGTAGCCAGCGTCTTGTGTTATTGTCTGTTGAAAATATAAAAGCAACAAACGAGTAAAAATAAAGGAAAATGAACGAGAAAAGTGGTCAACATCTTTTGTCACTGGCTGTTGAAATAAAAGTTTGCCTCAAAATATAGACTTTTTTAAGCTCAGGGTTTGAAATAGTTGAATTCTGGAAAGTATGATGACTTATTTGTTTTTTCATGCTCTGTTTTCTTTTGGCGATGAATGGTCAACAAGTGAGTCAAATGTGAGTGTCAAAGTGAGTTGAATGTGAGTGAGTGTGGAAATCAAAGTTGGCTTCAAAATATAGACTTTTAAGCTCAGGATTTTAAGATAGTGTTGAATGCTGAAAAGCGTGATAACTTATTTGTGTTTTTTTTTGCTTTTTTCTTTTCTTTTGGCGAGTAAATAAAAGATCAGCGAGCTCGTAAAAATAAGCCAAAAATGGAACAAGGAAAGTGGCCAGCGTTTTTTGTCATTGGCTGTTGAAATCAAAGTTGAATTCTGGATAGCGTGATAACTCTTTTTTATGCTCTTTTTTCATGTGGCGAAGCAAATATAAAGATCAACAAGCGAGTAAAAATAAACGAAAAATGGAACAAGAAAAGTGGCCGGCGTCTTTATAATCCTCGAGTCGGCGGTAATTTCTCAGCGTGGACAGCGCATAATGGAAGCATAATGAATACGAGGAAATTTACGTCAGGGTTTATGTGAATCACGGCGGGAAGTCTCCTTATGTCCTCTTGTATCCTTGTATCGCGTGGCCGGGGGGCGAGCGGCTGTCTGGGCGGCCGAGGAAGTCATCAGCGCCTCGCCGCCGCCCATTGGAGCTGGCCCTGACGGTAACTAATTCAGCGGCCGCCAAAAGTTGTATGATGTCCCGCCCCTCATAATTAATTGGCTCGAAAAAGTTGCACAGCGGGTCTGGAATTGGCTCATATATAATGCAAGACTGATATTGATAGAGAGAGGCGAGGAGTATGAAGGTGGAAAGGTTTGCATAGGGGTTAGTTTAGCGGAGGGATGAGATAGAGGTTTAGTTGGGAGCATACACTGTTAGCTGCGCGTGGCTGCGGGGCTCATCTCTGTACCATTGGCCCTTGAGTCCTTCAGCGGCGGAGAGTATGAAGGTGGAAAGGCTTGCACAGCGGTTAGTTTGGCGGAGCAGAGGGCGGAGGGAGGAGATGAAGGTAAAGCAGGGAGCATACACTGTTAGCTGCGCGCAACCGCGGTGCTCATCTCTGTACCATTGGCCCTTGAGCCCATTAACCCGGGACACAGGACCAGTGTGACATCCGGGTTACCACAGTTTACTTCCCCATCTACCCGTTTATCGACCCTCCCGAAAGGAAGGATGAATAGATGAGTGGCCTGCGCGACGACTACGGGATTCGATCACAGGCCCGCAGTCTCGTAGCTATGTAGGCACGCTAACCACCACACCACGCACCACGGAAGGAAGAGAGCTCCGAGTAAATGATCAATGGAGTACTTTATCTTTCCTATATGACTAATAATCTGAATCATGTATACTAAGAGTCATATATCACGGCAGCCACTTGAAATAAAATGCACCTGCGCCACTAACAGGTTGGGACCGTCCAAAAGGCACTACAGGCAGCACCTAAAAACAAAAATGCATCCTAAAAAAGAAGTACAGCGCAAGGGAATCGACGTGGAAGGGAAGTGTCCGCCAGGCAACAGGCATGAGGGCAAGGGCTGGCTGGCAGGATGTGGAGGGACGCCTCTCTCACCCTCCCAGTGCCTCTTCCGCCCACATCGCCGCTCATATTACCGTCACTGAGTACCCGAACGTGCCCTGAATACCGGTAGTGCCATAGGTGGTGGCAACAAAGCAGGTATGTACATGGCACTCCCACTCTCCCATTGCCTCTTCCACCACATCAGCCGCTCATATTACCGTCACTGAGAACCTATGCTTCCTTCTCTTCCTTCAGTAGATACATTAATAACTTATATATATATATATTTTTTTTTTATTCATTACTTATATTATTATTATTTTATGCGTCTCTGTGGTCTAGTGGTCACCGTCCCTGGCTGCCACTCCGCGTGCAGCTCACCAAGCTACTCAACCTTCCTTTCGGGCTGGTCAATAAATGGGTACCTGGGGAAACCTGGGAAGGTACACTGTGGTAACCCGGATTTTACACTGGCCCGTGTCCCAGGGTGATGGGTTGTTACCTACCACGGGCTCAAAGGACCAACGGATCGGAGATGAGCACCGCAGCCACGCGCAGCCATAGTGTATGCACCCCCCATTATTATATGTATGCCTTTTTACACTATTGCTCTGACCTATCTTTTACCCAAGTTTCCCTCTCTTTCCTTCTTCCTGCAGTTAAATTACCACCGATAACGTTTTAATTATTTTCTTATTTCATTCATTAAACTAAGTCGCCCCTAACATTTTCCTCCCCTGCAATTTAAAGCCGATAATTTGTCGCCGGCGAGCGGGACGATTATTTTTTAGTCTCCTCCGTTTTTCGCCGCCGGCCGGACAGAGCCAACAGCTGCGGAAACATTCCCTCACATTATAATAAATTTCCCCTCGCGTCGTTAGCTGCCGACTGGACAAATTCAACGATATTTTTTATGCCGCTCCTGCCTCTCATACTCATTTAAATGTGTCGATTTGTCGCCATCGTTCCCTTAATGCCGCGCGGGTGTGTGTATGTTTGCGTAGCTGAGGACCGGGAGAGAGAGAATGAGGACTATATAGCTGTGCGTACTGATGGCGGAATTGAGTTTGTAATGTTATTGGGTGTGTGTCATGTGTTGGTTCGGCTGTCAGATGTGTATATAATTAATTCTTCCCATAGCCCGTGTCTTTAAACATATCAGCGCCTCAGTTCGCCTGTTCGAAGAGCCTCTCGTAGAAGTTGCTGAGATATTCATGGACTGTTTTGTGATCCTAGTGATAGATTTCCACAGCTTCTTCATCTTGAACGAGAAAAATCACCCATGAAAACCCGGTTACTCTTCTTTGTGGCGTTGGGAATTTAGTCGTAATGGGAACCCGATACATTTAACACAAACTTACTAAATGCCTGCAAATTGGACGTATATATATATCAAGACACCTTTAGGGCCAATACTACTCATTCTTTCGGTAGCTTTAGTGGTTTTATGGAGAGAGTATGGAGTTATGGTGTTGTGTTGCCCTTGGCCTGCCTTCTGCGCCGAGTGAAGAGGATGTTACAGGAGAGCAAATAGCCGTTTAAGATAAGAGGGAGCTGAGGTCGCTTGATGGAGGCTGAACGCGAGGCTCATTGGTGTTATTCATGCTTTGATGCCCTCCTCCTCCTCCTCCTCCTCCTCCCTCCTCCTCCTCCTCCTCCTCCTCCTCCTCCTCCTCCTCCTCCTCTTCTTTCTTGTTCTCATCCTCCTCCGTCGCCTTTTCCTCTTTGTTCTCTTCCTCCTCTTATCATTCCTCCTCTTTATTTTCCTCCTCCTCCATCTCCTCCTCCTTGCTCTCCTCCTCCTCCTCCTCCGCTTCGTCTTCCTCCTCCTCCTCCTCCTCCTCCTCCTCCTCCTCTTCTTTCTTGTTCTCATCCTCCTCCGTCGCCTTTTCCTCTTTGTTCTCTTCCTCCTCTTATCATTCCTCCTCTTTATTTTCCTCCTCCTCCATCTCCTCCTCCTTGATCTCCTCCTCCTCCTCCGCTTCCTCCTCCTCCTCCTCCTCCTCCTCCTCCTCCTCCTCCTCCTCCTCCTCCTCCTCCTCCTCTTCTTTCTTGTTCTCATCCTCCTCCGTCGTCTTTTCCTCTTTGTTCTCTTCCTCCTCTTATCATTCCTCCTCTTTATTTTCCTCCTCCTCCATCTCCTCCTCTTTGTTCTCCTCCTCCTCCTCCTCCTCCTCTCAATTATGAAGCAAGTGGGTCATCATCATCATCAGGGAAATACCTCCCTCCTTCAATCCTCATCTTACTGTCGGTGGTCATGTCTTGCGTTTTTCTTTCTTTGCTTCCTTCCTTCCTTTCTTCCTTTTTTTTTTCTTTTTTCCTTCCTTCTATTTTTTCTTTCTCTATTTTTATTTCTATCTCATTTCCTTTCTCTTTATTTTCATAATTTCCCCCACCGCCCCTCCTTCCCCACCCCAAGCTCCATCGCCCCAACCTTCCCACATATATCAGACCCCCGATCCCCGTCCCCCTTCTTTTTGTACTTATTATTATTATTATTATTATATTATTATTACACACACACACACACACACACACACACACACACACACACACACACACACACACACACACACACACACACACCGCCACCACTACCACCACCACCACCCCTCCTCCCCCATCCCTCCCCATCTTTCCCTCTCCTCGCCATCCGTCACCACCCAGACTTTTCCGCTCCTCCCCTTCCTCCTGCGGCGTCCCGGGAATCTGTTCTTCGTTATTTCTACTTCTAGTTTTATCCCACTGGTTGAGTCTTCCGGGAAAGGCATGTGTGTAGTGTGCGTGTGTGTGTGTGTAGCTTTCTGTCTCCGTTTCTGTGTCTGTTCTTCGGCGCCGCTGCCAGAGATAGAGAGACTTAGGTTAGTTTATTGAGTGTCACTGTTACTGTTGTTGTTGTTGTTGTTGTTGTTGTTGTTGTTGTTATTGTTTCTGCTATTACTGCCACTATTGGTATTTCAACCACTACTACTACTACTACTACTACTACTACTACTACTACTGCTGTTACTGTTATCGCTACTACTACTACTATTACTATCCTCATATTAAACTAGATTATGTGGTTGGTGTAGTTTTAAGTTTCCATCCTCTCCCTCTATCCATCTATCTATCTTTCTGTCTATCTATCTATATTTCTATCTGTCTATCTATCTATATACTCAGGATCGCAAGTTCAACATATGATCAGACCGTGGACGATTGTTTGACTGACACACATACACACACACACACCCGCGGCCTCACCAGGTAATGAGAGAGAGAGAGAGAGAGAGAGAGAGAGAGAGAGAGAGAGAGAGAGAGAGAGAGAGAGAGAGAGAGAAATGGGCCAGGTATAGCAGATAGGGCACCCAGCCAACTCAGTGCTCATTAGAAATATTTGTAGCAGTCGCCGCAGGGAAGGGGAGTGAAGTCATACATTAATTAAACCACTCACTCACTCACTCACTCACTCAGTCATGTTCCTTCCCCCTTGCCTCCTCCCATCCCCATCCCATGATCCCATCCCCTTCCCTCGACTTTTTTATGTCTTCGTTCCCGTACAACGTTTCCGGTTCTCCTGTCCCTCTTTCTTTTGCTGTTTATATCATATGCTCGTGATTAATCCTCCAGCAGCTTTCCAACCCTCCGAGCAGCTTCATAAAAGTAATGCCAGGTATTGCTCATAGTCGACGCGACGCAACATTCCCGGCTGTCCCCGCTGGCGTGCTCCGGCCGCCCCCGCCTTGCTCTCGCTCCTTGACTGCCTCTCGTGCCTGGCTGAAGAGGCTTCCGTTCTTTGGGAAGATAAAAGTCTTTATGTGCCTGCTTATCCCGGCCGGGGCAAAGCGTATATGAGCAACACTCATCCCTGGGATATCAAAACAAGGAGCTCTGACGACGTAGATTCATCAGGGCGGGGGAGCTTGTTAGGGGCAGCACCAGCGCCTGAGACATCACGCACGCACTGCATTACGGATTGACGATACAGAGAGAGTTTCCAGGCAGTAAGATTTCCTTCAATAGTAGAGTTCGATATTCCCAAGGTCGGTTTTGTGTTAATCAGAAAATAACTGATATAATGGATTCATAGTCATGTTCAGTATGTTTATATATATATATATATATATATATATATATATATATATATATATATATATATATATATATATATATATATATATATATATATATATATATCTTGCAGGATACAGTAATATATGAAGGAATTCCAGCTTAGAATAGTGTAGGAAACGGAAACAACGGATTTCAAGGCCATGACTACTACTACTACTACTACTACTACTACTACTACTACTACTACTACTACTACTACTACTACTACTACTACTACTACTACTACTACTAATGCTACTACTACTACTACTACTACTACTACTACTACTACTACTACTACTACTACTACTACTACTACTACTACTACTGCTACTACTACTACTACTACTACTGCTACTACTACTACTCTTACTACTTCTACTACTACTACTACTACTATACTACTACTACTACTACTATTACTACTACTGCCACTGCTACTACGGCTTTATATACATCCTCCAATTGAACGTTTAATTGATTTTAGGGTCGAGTGTTGCATAGGATCGACTTTCGCTGTTCACCACGAGTCCCCCGTACACGCACAGAAGTCTTAAAGGTGATGTAGATGGCGTTACAGCCTGCACGACATGTAATATGCACGCGTAATTTATGCAAGTGTTTTTACAAACCGCTCTTAGAAGTAAACTAATCTTAGAATGTTGACCGATCTCTCCTATGAATCATGAATGGGCTAATCTGTATCCGGTCGTCACTTTCTTTTTATTCCGTGTTCAATCTGCCGCTTACTACATTGGAACCCGTATTCTAAAACGTCTCGGCGCCTCAGTTCGCCTGTTTGAAAAGCCTCTCATCGTGGAAGTTGCTGGGATTTTCATGGACTGTTTGGTGATGCTGGTGTTTTTTTTTTTTTTTTCACAACAAAGGAGGCAGCTCAAGGGCACAAAAAAAGGAAACAATAATAAAAAAAGCCCGCTACTCGCTGCTCCTAAAAAAAGAATCATAAGAGGTGGCCTAAAGAGAAGTTTGACACGACTTCTGCACCATGAACGGAAACACCACCCATGAAAACCCGGTTAATCCTCTCTGTAGCCTTGAGAAATTGTCGTAGTGGGAGCCCGAGACGTTTGCGAATGTGGTCCTGTATGCGAAATTCCTTTCCTGCCGCAACGCAAGGCACGCGTCGATAAGTCTGCCAACCAGCCCGGCGCCTTGATTCACGATTCGTACAATGGCCCGTATATATTAGGGTCATATTCTTAAACACTTCGGCGCCCAAGTACACATATTTGACAAGGCTTTCACGGGAGCTGTGGGCATCTCCAGGGGTAGTTTTATGATATGGTGGTATAGTATGACCCTTCCCCTGTACCATGAACTCTAGAAAACAGTCATGAGAAAGCATTTTAACTCTTCCCTGGCCTGTAGAAATAACTGATGTGAGAGTCGGTAATGTCTAAGAATACCGACTTTATTCTTAAAATTTTCGGGTCTTACACACTCTCATTCGTTAAGGCTTTCGTTGTGGTTGTTGGCGTTTCCAAGGGTAGTTTTATGAGCCTGGTGATAGTTTGATAAGGCTTCTGCACCATGAATGTCAACAATACTCATGAGAACCTGACTTTTCTCCTTTTGTGGTCTTTGGAAATAGTTGTTGGGAGGGCTGGAAGCGTCTGAGCGTGAACCAGGAATCGCTGTTGTTGACTAAGAAAGCTTGACGTGCATAACTTGACTCCCTGCTATTTAGGTCACCAGACGTTCCAAGCAAAAGCCATGATTCCAAGCGGTCGTATGTATATTTGCACCAGGAATCGCTGTTATTGACTTAGAAAGCTAGACGTGCATAACTTGATTCCCTGCTATTTAGGTCACCAGACGTTCCAAGCAAAAGCCATGATTCCAAGTGGTCGTATATTTGCACCAGGAATTGCTGTTGTTGCCTAAGAAAGCTAGACGTGGATAGCGTTACACACTTCTATTTATGTAGATCACCGGACGTCCCAAGCATAAGGCAGGACTACAGGCGGTCGTATGTTTGCTTACGTTCCCAGGCAAGCAGAACGATAAACCAGTATGTAAGCTTGACGTGCATAGCTTGACACCCTGCAGTTTAGGTCACCAGACGTTCCAAGCACAAGATAGGACACCAGACGGTCGTATATTCGCTCATGTTCCCAGGCAAGGAGAACAGTGAAGCAGCGACCCATGTTGTTTACTCTATGAACCCGCATCTCCAGCGCTGCAAGACTGGTGGGAGGTTATTCTTACCTGTTATGGGAGGGACAAGTATAAGGCAGAACATTTAGCGGTTGTATGTTCGCTTATGTTCCCAGGCAAGGAGAACAGTGAAGCAGCGACCCATGTTGTTTACTCTATGAACCCGCATCTCCAGCGCTGAAAGATTGGTGGGAGGCTATTCTTACCTGTTGGGGGAAGGACCTGTGTGTGTGTTTGAGGGAACGATGACTCCTGAATATTGGATGAGCTTGGGAACCCTCCTCCACTCCACCTCCTCTGCCGCCTCCATTCTCAGGAAACCAACCACACACACACACACACACACACACACACACACACACACACACACACACACACACACACACACACACACACACACACACACACACACACACACACACACACACACACACACACACACACACACACACACACACTCACATGCACACGCACACACACAAACCCAAACACATATACACAAAGATAGATAGATTGATTGATAGATAGATAGATAGAGATATGAATAGAGAGATATAGGTAGACAGATACACACACACACACATACACACACGCACACACACACGCACACGCACACACATTCCCACTGAGTTACATGACGAAAAAGAATAATTGGCAGACATTGCGAGGTTTGTTCAATACTATAAGACCCTAAATAAGAAATAACACACACACACACACACACACACACACACACACACACACACACACACACACACACACACACACACACACACACGCTCACGTACTTTCGCAACGGTCCATCCCTCATCAAATACCCAAACAAACAAACACCAACAAAAGCCACATTGGCCGGACTCATTTTTCCCTCTCTCTTCCTTGGGTTTCCGAATATTAAAGAAGAAAATCAGAACAAAGGAGACACAACACAATGCTCCTTCCTTCCTCCTCTCCCGCTGATGTTGTGTTGTGCTGTGTTGTGTTCGCTCATCAAAGGAACACATGGAACAACACAAGAAGGGGAGGATTCACATTATGTTGATCTTGTAAATAAATAAATAAATAGTTAAATATATCAATAAGCAGGCAAATAGAAAATAGACAGGGATATAGATTGATGACTATATACTAGATAGAATGATTGGATGTATATATAACTAGATAGGTAGATAAGATGGATAGTTTAATAGATCGATTGATTGATAGATAAATAGATAGATAGGTAGATAGAGAGGGAAAAAAATAAGCATACCATATACTGCATTGTGTGTGGGAAGGCGGTGGCCGAGTAGTCGTCGTGCGGGTGTGGTGAACTCATGGACCTAGGTTCGAGTCCCACCGAAACACACTGATTTTTAAACCATCGCCGAGTGTCTGAGGATTACCCGCATGCTGCCCAGATCTTCAATCAACCCTAACATTAGCGACTTCGTTCAAGAATTTCAGTCACCGCCGAATGGCCTAAGACTACCCACATGCTGTCCTGAAGACCACCCATCAGCCCGGACTCTAGAAGAAACCGTCCAAGTAAATAAAAAATGAGTTCCGGGGGGCAGCATGAGCCAAGCATAACCGGCGCCACTTTAAAAAAAAATTGCCTGCGCCATGACGGGCTTGGGCTGACCACCAGGCCCCTGAAGAAAGCCTACTGGCGCTATGGGCAGAGATGTAAAAAAAAAAATGGAGCACCGCGGGGCAGCAAGGGCCAGGCAAGAGTCACACATCACAGCAGACACTATAAATAAAATTCGCCTGCGCCACTAACGGGCTGGGGTCGCCCAAGAGGCCTCTCAAGACAGCCTAAAGGCGCTATAGACAGCACCCAAAAAAAAAAAAAATATATGGTATGCTTCATTTTTCTTTTTCCATTTTTTATCTATCTATTTATCTATCAATCAATCGATCTATTAACTATCTATCTTATCTACCTATCTAGTTAACTCTACATCCATTTATTTATTTACCTATCTGTTTGCCTCTCAATCTCATTCTCAATCTATATGCGTCTCTATTTTCTGTTTACCTGCTTATTGATATATTTAACTATTCATTTATTTATTTATTTACAACTTGATGTGAAAAAAATACATATAGTTACAATTTTTCTCTCTCTCCTTCTCACCCTCCCTCTCTCTGTAAAGCACTCACATTCTTCCCCTTCGTAGAAACAAATCACCTCTGCTCCCTTGCGCTCTCACACTTGCCGCCATTCATCTGCTACAAAATACTTCAAATTTCCCACCAGCGCCGAGAAGATTTAGCCCCACGCGTGATTTACCTCATCAGTTCCCGTCATGAGGGGCCTGGGTGCTTGATTTCAATTTATTTGGCAGTGGAGTTACGTAGCGGAGGCTGGGAGAAGGGGTCTGGGATGGTCGGGGCGGGGAAGGGAAGGGAAGGGAAAGGACGGGAAGGGTGAGTGTGTTGGAGGAAGGAAAATATGTTATGATGAGAGAGTGATGACGGTGGGCGAGGATGGCGGAGATGAAGAATGAGAGGGTTGATACGTTGCTTAGGAGATAGTGATGGTGGTGGTGGTGATGGTGGTGGTGTTAGATTCGTTACGAGTTCGAGCAGAGGTAGATAGATAGATAGACACACACACACAGAGAGAGAGAGAGAGAGAGAAAATAACCCTGGAAATGCCCCAAATTCCTAGGAAAGCCTTGTCAAATATGTGATTCTTTAGGTTCATGATAGAGAAGGGTCAGACTACCACCAGGGTCATAAAGCTACCCCTGTAAATGCCCCAAACTCCTATGAAAGCGTTGTCAAATGTGTGTGCTCTGTGTATCGAAATGTTTAGGAATATGACCGTAAGAAGCGGCTCATCACGATGCGTCACGTCTGTCCCCGAATAAGTGAATGCCTCGTTTGAATAATTGATGACCCGACCACAACACCGCCGCCGATACATGCATTAGTGTGTGTGTGTGTGTGTGTGTGTGTGTGTGTGTGTGTGTGTGTGTGTGTGTGTGTGTGTGTGTGATCTCCCCTCCTATCCCCTTCCCTCCCATCCCTTCCCCTTTCCCTTCCTTCCCTTCCCATCCCTTCCCTTCCCCACATTCAGAGGTAACAAATTATTATTGAATTATTATTATTATTACATCCTTTCCCCTTCCATCCCTTCCCTTCTCCCAACCCCCGCCTACCTTCAGACCCGTTCCCCTCAGCACCTTCCAGAGAGGCGGGTCGGGGCTCGTAAACAGCGTCCTAAAGTGCGTCTTCGGGGCTTTACGGCGTGGCGAGCGGCCCTCTCTCGTGTGTCCCCGCGATGACGAGGCGGAGAAACCCTTGCTTGGCGACCCTCCCTTGTGCTGGCCATGCCCTCCCTGCTGCCGGCGCGTGACACAGGGGGCGGTGAGGGAGGGATGTGGAGAGGGAGAGGAAGAGGGAGAGGAAAGGAGAGAAGGTGTGTGTGAGAGAGTTAAGAAGATAGATAGATAAATAGAAATAGGTAGACAAATAGATAGAGAGAGAGAGAGAGAGAGAGAGAGAGAGAGATATATATACTGCTGATGGTGGGACTGGAGCCAAACATTGGGACAAGAAGGTTAGGGAAACTGGAGTGTGTGTCTCTCTCTCTCTCTCTCTCTCTCTCTCTCTTCTACGGCCTCCCATTCCCTTATTTTCTTTGTTATTTTACTTTTTTTGTTTATTTTATTTATCTTCGTTACTTGATAAAATTCCTTTGGTCTCTCTTCTTTATCCATTTTCTCTTCCTCCTCAGTTGACCTCCCTCTCACGGCGGCATCACTTTATCTCGCTATATATAGGACACACGTAGCTTCTTTCCTTCCATTCATCCATTATCTTATTCTCTCTCTTGACACACTAATATTGTTGCTTGATAGAATTCCTTCCTTTGGGCTTTCCTCTTCCTCTTCCCTTTATATATACCATTCGTAACTTCCTTCCTTCCATTCATCGTTTATCTTCTCTCTTGACTTTAATTTTGCTTTTTGTTGCTTGGTAGAATTCCTTTGGTCTTTCCTCTTCCTCTTCCCTATGTATGTACCATTGTCTACCTCCTCCTCCTCCTCCTCCTCCTCCTCTCCATTCTTACCACACACATAACTATTACACACGGACAGGCCTCGTACTGTTATCGGAGGGCAAATATTCAGTGTCTCTACTCGTGTCCAATTTCGCGCGTGTTGTTGGCGGCGCTGAGTCGGTGTCTTGATAGCATTGTGGCGGGGTCGAGCCGAGTGACAGGCGGGACAAGGGGGACGTTCACCGTGGAAGGGATGCCGCCGCAGAGGAGTAATTGGGCCCCGTTGTGACTCGCCACTATAAGGAAGGAAGGGAGGGAGGGAAAGGGGAGTGAATGCGTGTTGTGATGTGTTATGGCTGGTTTTGGTGGTTGTGGTGGTGGTGAGTGGGTGGCGGATGAGGAGATTGCAGATATGGTGTAAATCTTTATATAATGCAAAGGTGTTGTGAGGTATTGTGGCTGGTGGTGGTGAAGGGAAGGAGGTTGAGGACAATTTTCGATTACAGTAAAGGAAGCAACTCAAGGGCAAAAATAGATATTGGAATTTATCTTATGACTGCCAAACTTGTTTCACTCATCCTCCTTTGCAGTCCTACCATGTTCTTATTTTTCAATTCCAGAACCTTATTGACATCACTCTTCTTGAAACGACCCCACCATCTCTCTTCCCTATACGAGAATCCATCTAACCTTTACTTGATTAAATATGTCTACCGTATTGGTACTCGTCTTATGACTGCCAAGCCTGTTTCACTCATCCTCCTTTATTACGAATCCTACCATGTTCTTCTTTTACTTTCAGAGTCTTATTTACATCACCCTTATTGAAGCCCTTCGTTCATTCTTATAAACTTCAATATACGTCCATCGTGCCCGTCCGCTGTCTTCTCTCAGCCCGAGGTTACTCTGTGTATTGACGAGCATGTTGACCCGTGCATCTTTAGGCGTCTGCTCGTCTGGTCCCCTCGGTGATCTCTTTCCCGTGTAACTTCCGTCGGGAGATTAGTGTGATTAAGGCGTTTACTGCGGTGACGTCAGGGGCGCTTTTGGTCCTTGGCTAGTCCGCCCTCCCTCTGCCTTTCCACATTGCCTTCCCCTGCTCCGCTCACCATTAAATTGCGTCACCCAGCCTCCACCACCTCCTCCTTCCCCACACACCCTTAACCAACCTCACCCTTAGATTCCCTCTCCCAGCCTTCCCCATTGCCTTTTCCCTGCTCCACTCACCCGTAACTGGTCTCACCCTTAGCCAGCTTCATCCAATCTCCCCCAACTCTCTTACTCCACTCACCCTTACCAACCTCACCCTTAATCTACCTTACCCGAGAGGGTGAGTGTCCTCCGGGAACGTTCGGCTAAGAAATAAGTGTGCAAGACTTCATGCACTAGATTCACGCTATCAAATGCTATTATATTTGGTTCCCTTGCTCTTAATTCTCTTCTTTTTTTTCATCAGGCAGACCACCGAGTGACATATCTTCCTTTCCTTTATCGGGTGGACCATAGCGTGACCTAGTTTCAAGGGCACACGCTGAGGAAGGCAAGGGAGGAGGAGGCTCAAACCTTACTTACTTACTCTCTCTGTCACTCTCTACCTGATAATAGACGAGGAAAGGGCGGAGTGGGGCGCCTTCAGAGTGTTGCGAGTCCTCCTTTGTGTGGCGCCCTCCAGCCTGGCTCCATCCCCGCTCCCTCACTCCCTCGGCCGCCTCGCTGCTAAGACTCCCTCCTCGGTGCCCCTCCTGTCCCCTTAATGGCCTAGGCTGTGTGGCCCGGTGAGGCTTTTGCGCTTCAGTCTGAGTTGGATTAATGTGTGAAAAGGACATAGAGAGAGAGAGGGAGAGAGAGGAAGGGGGAAGGGGAGGGAGGGAGAAGGAGAGGGTGGGGGGAGCGTTCCGTGTGTGTGTGTGTGTGTGTGTGTGTGTGCGTGTGTGTGTGTGTGTGTGTGTGCGTGTGTGTGTGTGTTTGATAGCAGACATACGAATAAACAGACAGGCAGACAGATCGACAAACATACAAACAGACAGACATTTAGAAAACACACACACACACACACATACACTCTCTCTCTCTCTCTCTCTCTCTCTCTCTCTCTCTCTCTCTCTCTCTCTCTCTCTCTCTCTCTCTCTCTCTCTCTCTCTCTCTCTCTCTCTCTCCCCCCCCCCTTTCACCCCTTCCCCTTTCCCTTTAAACCAGCAGAGTCTTGGAACAAACCTATCGACCCAGTGAAGTGCATGGCTGTGGTCTGGTCTGCTGCGGGTCTGGCTGGGCTCGGCTTGGCTTGGCTTTCGGAGGCCATTATTCAGCGGTGACATTTAGCCATTTCTATAAAGGTAGCCGTGACATTTAGCGGCGATGCGGACTGCAGGTGCAACGGGAGTATAGATTTGCGCGATGCCGGTAGTGGTGGTGGTGGCTTAGCTTGTGTGTGTGTGTGTGTGTGTGTGTGTGTGTGTGTGTGTGTGAGTAAATAAGTAAGTTTATTGCCCTTAACATATATATACAAACAGTTACTGGTGTGTGTGTGTGTGTGTGTGTGTGTGTGTGTGTGTGTGTGTAGATTTCTTGCTGCGCCATTCAACCCAGAAGGAGGAGGAGTAGGAAGAAGAGGAGGAGGAGAACGAGGAGGAGGAGGAGGAGGAGGAGGAAAGTTTGAGGGAAGCTTGAGAGGTTGTGGCTTGCGAAAAAAGAATATGTATCTCCTCCTCCTCCTCCTCCTATATTCATTTGCACAGGACTTTCCAACTCTTCCAAATCCTCAACTTCTTTTATTTGATCTACTTGTGTTAATGTTCCTACACTAATCGCTTACATTTCTCTATGTATTTAAGTTTGTCTTCCTTCCCTCCTTATTTCTATCATTCCCTCTTTCTTTCTTTCCTTTCTTCCTACCTTTCTTCCCTTCCTTCCTACCTGACTGCCTTCCGTTTATTCTTGTATCCTTCTTTCCTTTCTCCTTTCCTTCTTTTCTTCTCTCATAATGTTTTCCCTTCCTTCCTTCCTTCCTTCCTTCTTTTTCTTCCTTTTTTCTTCCTCTGCCCATTATTTCCTCCTTCCTTTTTTCCTTATTCTTTAGCAGGTAAACACTCATTAGGTCTTTACGTAGAGGTCTTTGTGAGTGTATCTGTTGTTCCTTCCTTCTCCTTTCCCCCTTTTTCTCCCCTCAGTCTTAGCAGTTACATATTCTCTTGGTCTTTACTTGGAGGTCGGTCCTTTGTTTCTTCTTTCCCCTTTTCCCCCTTTTTTTCTCTTCAATATTGGCAGTTACACATTCTCCCTGTCGTTGCAGATATATATGTTGTTCCTTTCTCCCTGTCTTCCTTTCTTCCCCTTTCCTTCCTTAAATCTTAGCAGTTACGCATTATTTTCGTCTTTGTTTCTTTCTTCCCCTCCCCCCCGTCTCTCCCTTCCAGTATTAGCAGTTACACATTCTCTTGGTCGTTGCTGGTGTATCCGTTGTACCGGCGCTCCTCAGATGCATCGATTCCGGGACTCGGTGCGAGGCTTTCATCCCTCCTTGACCGAACAGATAAAAACTTTGCCTCAGACTCAAGCTCACGATTGTTCTGATAAGTCTTTCATTGCGGTTTTCTGTTTCGTTTGATCAGCACCACCACTACCACCACCACCACCACCACTATCACCACGGCTACCACCACCACCATGACCACCACCACTACTACTTTTACCACCAATTCCACTACCAAACATGCCACCACTACCACCACCACCACCACCACCACCTCCGGAACTCTTTGCCTCCTCTTTGATAGCTTATTGATCGCCCT
>NC_066509.1:117500-257500 GCF_024679095.1 Eriocheir sinensis | reverse complement strand
TCGGCGCCTCAGTTCTCCTATTTGAAAAGCCTGTATAAAATAAAGCTCCTCAAACGGCCCACTTGTGACGCAGAACCCTCACCCTACACGTATATATGCAGTTAGACTAGACTCATATACACTTATTAAGATCATTGCAATTTGAATGTTTGTCTTAAGCCCGTAATTTTAAAGTCTCGGCGCCGTAGTTCTCCTGTTTGAAAAGCCTCTCGTAGAAGATGCTGGGATTTTCATGGACTGTTTTGTGATGCTGGTGATAATTTTACACGACTTCCGCATCTTGAACGGGACAAACACCGCCCATGAAAACCCGGTTAATCTTCTCTGAGGCTTTGGGAAATAGTCGTAATGGGAGCCCGAGAAAAGCCTCTTGTAGAAGTCACTGGGATTTTCATGGACTGTTTTGTGATGCTGGTGATAGTTTTACACGACTTCCGCATACTGAACGGGAAAAACACCGCCCATGAAAACCCGGTTAATCTTCTCTGAGGCTTTGGGAAATAGTCGTAATGGGAGCCCGAGATTTTTACTCTTGTGCGGCTCCTAGCTCTGTCTCTACCGTGTAAAGCTTTTGTAACAGTCACCATTTGCTCCTCAGGTAATGTGTAAATGTTAATCTCCCTTTTGAATCCCTCTATTACCTTTTTGCAGACTTTCTCCACCGGGAAAAGGTTGTAAGAGTCACCATTTGCTCTTCAGGTAATGTGTAAATGTTAGCATGACCGCCGCCGCGCCGTGCAATCCTCTGCCTTCTGAGTGACGCCGTTGTCCCCAAGCCCCCATTTACGGCCGGCCAAGACTTCCTGGTGTTAATATTCCGAGCCGGGAGCAGCGCGTGGACACAACTTGTTTACATTACCAATTTACCGACAGGGAAGAGATATATTAGACGGGGATATGAGTTATGAACCTTCCCGAGCCCGTGCCCGCCCGACCCGTCCGCCGCGTGAGGGAGGGTGTTTTAACAGAATTACGGCATTAGCGTTATTTATTGCAGATTTGTCCCGTAATGTATGCCGCTGACGCGTTTATACGAAGTCAATACGTCCACGAGGCGGTTAGTCCGGTAACGGCTTCTTGTGTTTCTAGGCCCTGTTTGTGTGTTTGTAGGGAGGGAGCTCTCGTGTGTGTGTGTGTGTGTGTGTGTGTGTGTGGCAGAGAGAGAGAGAGAGAGAGAGAGAATGTGTGTGTGTGTGTATGTTCATCCATATAATGCTCTCCTAAGAACCCTCACTCTTATTTCTTTCATGCTAATGCTATGTAAAAACTAACATATATATTCCTTCTTTCGTAGGTGAGTGGAGTGGAAGGGAAGGACTGGACCACCGAGAGACCAGCCACGGGGCGTCCTGCTAACGGTCAGTAACATGCAGGGACGGAGGCTGTGACCAACGGAGAGATGGAAGACTCTGGTAACAATGTAGCGCCAATTTCTGGAGGTGCTGGTGGGTGCTCAGACCTCTCTCAGCCTCTCCTTCCTTCGCTTCAGTATCTAGTTCCTCTCAGTCCTTTCCTTCCCATCTCCTCCCTATTCACTCCTTTCTCTTCTTATTCCTTGTTCTCCCATTCTCTTTTCATTCTCCTACCTCTCCTTCCCTCGCTTCTGTGTTTAGTATTTCTCTTCCTCTGTTCCCCCCTCTCCTTTCCTTTCTCGCCCTTCCCTATTTACTCCTTTCCTTTCTTACTCCTTGTTCTCCCATTCTCTTTTCATTCTCTTATCTTCTCCTTCCTACGCTTCTGTGTTTAGTATTTCTCTTCCTCTGTTCCCCTCAGTCCTTTCCTTCCCATCCCCTCCCTATTCACTCCTTTCTCTTCTTATTCCTTGTTCTCCCATTCTCTTTTCATTTTCTTATCCTCTCCTTCCCTCGCTTCTGTGTTTAGTATTTCTCTTCCTCTGTTCCCTTTTCTCCTTTCCTTCCTTGCCCTTCCCTCCATATCCCCTTCATTTCTTATCTCTTCTCCTCCTGTGCTCTTTCCATCCCTTCATCTCTCCTCCCTTCGCTTCTGTGTTCCCCTCATTTCTTCCCTTTCTCACCAATCTCTATACGTTCCCTTCCTCCTATGCTCATTTCATCCCTTCCCTTCACACCTACTAATCTCACCTCCTCAAACCTCATCCCTTATCCTCTCCTTCCTTCCCTTCCCCTGTTCCCCTCTCTCCTTTCCTTCCTCGCCTCTTTCTCTCTGCCTCCTTTCTCCTTTCCATGGCACGCCTGGACACCCCATGCCGCCTGCAGCCAGATGGGTTTTAGTTGTTTTAATTACTGGACCCTCTTTTAATTCCTGGGCCCGCCGCGAGTGGTCTGGGAGGCAAGGGTAAGGAACTGGACTGCCGGGGTGGATTTTTCTGTGTGTGAGTGTGTGTGTGTGTGTGTGTGTGTGTGTGTGTGTGTGTGTGTGTGTGTGTGTGTGTGTGTATCTTTCTATCTATCTATTTATTTTTATCTGTTCGTGTGTGTGTGTGTGTGTGTGTGTGTGTGTGTGTGTGTGTGTACCGTTTATTACATCCTCCTCTCTCTTTCCTCTGTCAATTCTAAATACAAGATACAGTAGGCCCACACTCTTAAACATTCCAAGGCCTACACATCCGCAAGGCTTTCGTAGAGTCTGTGTTACGAGTATTTCCATGGGTAGGTAGTTTTATGAACCTAGTAATAGTTTGACAAGGCTTCTGCTGCACCATGAACGTCAAAATCCAGTCATGAGAACCCGACTAATCTCCTCTGCGGCCATGGCTTATATTTGTCTAAGAACACGAGCAGTACGACGCCTTTTTCTGACCAGCTGGGTGTCGTGTTTCGGTCGTGTTTGCTGTGAATCATTCGTCCCTTTAATACTGAAGGAAAATGTTGGAGAATATGGTCCTGGACTTAATGCCGAGAAATTCAGTGTATCCCGAAATCTGCGAATATAGTGGCCAACGGAGTACTGTGTGATCTAAGCCTCTCAGTCCGGTCAGCTGAGAGGTCAACCCAAGGCTTTCGTCCCTTTAGTACTGAAGGAGCGTGTAGGGAAGGGAAGGAGGAGAGGAAGAAGCGTTAGAGATAAGAGGTATTGAGGGATGAGAGTAGAAGAGAGAGAGAGAGAGAGAGAGAGAGAGAGAGAGAGAGAGAGAGAGAGAGAGAGAGACAGACAGACAGACAGACAGACAGACAGACAGAGGCGGAAGTGCTTCTGTCACGGCACGGTCCTCCCTGGTGATGTATCCGCTTGTCTTCTCACGCGATGCTGCAACTCGTGTGCTTTTAATTTTTCCACCTGGTTCTCTTTTCTTAACTAACTTTCTTTTTTTTCATTGCTTCTTTTCTTTCTTTTCACTTCTCCTCTATCTTGCCTGCTCTTTTTTTTATCTTCCTTATTTTCTTTTTCAGTTCATCTACCCTGCTTTTAATTTTTCCACCTGGTTCTCTTTTCCTAACTAACTTTTCTTTATTTTATTCTTTTTTCTTTATTTTAACCTCTCCTTTCTCTTGCCTTCTCTTTTTTTTCTCTTTTCCTTATTTTCTTTATCAGTTCATCTACCCTGCTTTTAATTTTTCCACCTGGTTCTCTTTTCCTAACTAACTTTTCTTTTTTTTTTCTTTATTTTAACCTCTCCTTTCTCTTGCCTTCTATTTTTTTTCTCTTTTCCTTATTTTCTTTATCAGTTCATCTACCCTGCTTTTAATTTTTCCACCTGGTTCTCTTTTCCTAACTAACTTTTCATTTTTTTTCTTTATTTTAACCTCTCCTTTCTCTTCCCCTCTCTTTTTTTCTCTTTTCCTTATTTTTTTTCAGTTCATTTACCCTGCTTTTAATTTTTCCAACTGGTTCTCTTTTCTTAACTAACTTTCACTAACTTTCCTTTTTTTTCATTGCTTCTTTTCTTTCTTTTCACTTCTCCTTTCTCTTGCCTTCTCTTTTTTTTCTCTTTTCCTTATTTTCTTTTTCAGTTAATTTCATCTGCTTTTAATTTTTCCACCTGGTTCTCTTTTCCTAACTAACTTTTTACTAACTTTTCTTTTCATTTTTCACATTTCTTCTTTCTTCTCCTCTGTGAGCTTATTTTGTTTTGATTCCTTTTCCTCCTTTTCATTTTTCTTTCTACTTCATTCATTCTGTTTTCTTTCTTGTCTTTTGTGTGTTTTCTTCGTTCAGGTTCCTTTTCCTCATTCCATTTCCTTTCCTTTCCTCTCCTTTACTTTCCTTCCTCTTCATTCCTTTCCTTTACTTTCCTTCCTCTCATTCCCCTTCCCACCTCTCCTTCCCTCTCCTTTCCTTTCCCATCCCCTCATTTCTATTCCCTCCCTTTCCTTTCCTTTCCACTCATTCCTCTTCCCTCCCTCTCCTTCCCTTCCATTGCCCATTGTTTTCTCACACCTCTGTTACCCCTCCGTCCATCCCTTTAATCTTTCTCGGGGTTAAGAGCTCGCGCCCTTTCTCCACCCACAAGCAACTAGATTATATACTTTCGCCTCGGCCACCCCCATGCATCATCAACCTTTTATAGCCCCACAAAGAAGGAGCTTGATGCTAGGGGGGGGCACTGGGCTGTTGTTATCAAGGCTGTATATAAGTATCTCCAGCAATGGACTCGACGCTGGAGGAAGTGCTTGTTTACAGTGTTCAAGATGAGTGACAGTGAGGGTGTTGTGATCAGTCATAGGTCCGTGTTCTTAAACGTTTCGGCGCCTCAGTTCCCATGTTTGAAAAGCCTCTCGTAGTAGAAGTTGATTTTGATTTTCATGGACTGTTTTGTGATCCTGTAAGTGATAGTTTTACACGACTTCTGTATCTTGACCGGGAAAACTAGCCATGAAAAAACGGTTAATCTTCGCTGTGGCACATGAAAACAGTCGTAATGGGAGCCCGAAGCGTTTAAGAATATGGACCTTAACCTATACCTGTCTAGATTTAGTGAGAGGCAAATTAAGCTAACATCGAGGAAGGTGTTGTTTTGTAGCCGCTGTATCTCGCACTTCGTGGAAGAGTCTGCTGTTTTCTCTATTGCAGGCTTGTTTGTATACAGTTTTCAAGATGTAGTGTCGTGAGCAGACCTAACCTATACCCGCCTTGATTTAGTAAGAGCCAAACTAAGCTAGCATCGAAGCAAGAGGTGTTTTGTATAGCCGGATCTCGTACCTCGTGGAAGAGTCTGCTGTTCTGTCACCTTCAGGCTTGTTTGTATACAGTTTTCAAGATGTAGTGCCGTGAGCAGACCTAACCTAAACCTGCCTTGATTTAGTAGGAGGCAAACTAAGCTAGCATCGAAGCAAGAGGTGTTTTGTATAGCCGGATCTCGCACCTCGTAAAAGAGTCGGGTGTTCTCTCTCCTTCAGGCTTGTTTGCGTACCGTATTCAAGAGTCGTGGCAGCGAGCGTTTCCTTCGCCCATTCGATCTTTCGGTGACAAGCTGCGAACCGCTATCGAGAGTATCGCGGCGCCTCCTTCTTGCATCCCCTCTGTCGTGGAGCTGCTGCCCCTCCCTAACTGGCTTTACTGTGTTCAAGCTGCGTGGCAGAGATCGTGTCCCTCCCACTCGATCTCAGCACCGATGTCAAAGAGATCACCGCTTCCTGGAGTGTGTGCTTACCCGCTGCTGCTGACGTGTGACAAGGAGAGGCTTAATATTATTTACTGAGTATGTCAGAGAACGTGTGTGTTATGTTGCGTTGTGATTGACAGGAATACATAGGATGCTGGAGGGATGCTGTATGGCTGACTCTCAAGCATACGAGTTAGCTCCATATATTAACCCGGTAGCAGCGACGGGCCAAATTTGTGGCTTCACCGTGTAGCAGCGACGGGCCAAATTTGTGCCATGATATTTACCCCCCAAAATAGATGATACATAATCTGATCACAAATGCTTTGATATATATTATGAAATGGTTTGTGTGAGTGATGATTTTTTCTCATTTTTCTCGCTTGGAGGGACCATTAACAAACATGATCCCATTTCCTCGCCCAAGCACTCACATTTGACAAGTCCTTCGTCTGAGTTGTGGTGGGCCTTTCCATGGGTAGTTTTTTGACCCTGGTGATGGTTTGATCCTTCCTCTGTACCATAAACCTAAAGAAACACTCATTATAACCCGACTGATCTCCTTTTCAGCCTTTGGTATAGTAGTCGATGTGAGGGGTGAAAGTGTCTGAGAATACCGATAATATTCTTAAGCGCCGGGTGTAACAGAATGTCCCCTTGTGTTGCTATAACCTCTCGTGTGTCTCGCCGCGGTGTGATAAACGTCAATATTCTCCCCCAACGTTAGGGCGCAGAAGGTGGGAGTGTAATCCTTGCTTCCTCGGGGTGACTATACGAGGCTTTGGTTCTAGATGAAGTATAGACTGCGATGGTCTGTATACGTGGTGGGCGAAGAGGTCAAAGGTCATGAGGAGAAGAGGAGAAGGAGGAGGAGGAGGAGGAGGAGGTTTGTTGAACTAGTGACGTCATGCTTTATTCAGTGAAAAAAAAAAAGAGGGAGGGAGAGCAGAAGGAAGGCGAGGCAATGTAAGGCAAGCAACGACGCACCCAGGCAAGGAAGGAAGGAAGGAAGAAAAGAGAGAAAGAAAGAAGGTAGGAAGGAAAGGAGAGAAGGAAGCGAGGATGAGCGAAAAAAGAATAAATAAGAGAAGCGAAGGAAGAAAGGGAGGAAGGAAAGACGAAAAGAAAGAAAAATAAGGAAACACGAGTTGATATAATAGTAAAAGAAAGACCAACACAACCTCTACCAAAGCCTTACTAAATGTATGTGTGTGTGTGTGTGTGTGTGTGTGTGTGTGTGTGTGTGTGTGTGTGTGTGTGTGTGAGCCTCGAAATGTTGGAGAATGTGGTCCTGGACTTAATGCCGAGAAATTCAGTGTATCCCGAAATCTGCGAATATAGTGGCCAACGGAGTACTGTGTGATCTAAGCCTCTCAGTCCGGTCAGCTGAGAGGTCAACCCAAGGCTTTCGTCCCTTTAATACTGAAGGAGAGTAGGGAAGGGAGAGAGAGAGAGAGAGAGAGAGAGAGAGAGAGAGAGACAGACAGACAGACAGACAGACAGACAGACAGACAGACACACACACACACACACACACACACACACACACACACACACACACACACACACACACACACACACACACACACACACACACACACACACACACACACACACACACACACACACACACACACACACACACACACACACACACACACACACACACACGCAGTAGCCCTGCAATACTACTAGCTCGGGTCTGTAAGAAGTTAGATTGTGGTCCGTGCGGAAATGGTCTGATCAAGTCTTTTAGTCCCCCACAAAAGCCACTATTGGAAACTCCCTAACGCCTTACCAACTGCACTAACGTCTCTTTAACGCCGATAATAACGTCTTTTTAATGTGGCTTGGCCTTGTATGTACCGCGAGTTGCCTCAGTATTAAAGGCTTATCAAACTACCCATGGAAAGCCTACTAACAACAAAGCCTCATGAATGGAGAAATATTGAAACACTCACAGACATTTTTTTTGTTATAATGTAGAGTGTGTGTATTTTTACGTTGTTGTTGTTGTTGTTGTTGTTGTTGTTTCCACTCCCCAAACAGACAACTCTATCCATTATTATACGATTTTGTGGTTTAAAATTCTTGCTCTTTTTCTTCTCGATCCCGGAAAAATAATGGTTTCAGTCTTATTATGTTGCAGTTGATTAATATGCAAATGATTCTCTCTCTCTCTCTCTCTCTCTCTCTCTCTCTCTCTCTCTCTCTCTCTCTCTCTCTCTCTCTCTCTCTCTCTCTCTCTCTCTCTCTCTCTCTCTCTCTCTCTCTCTCTCTCTCTCTCTCTCTCTCTCTCTCTCTCTCTCTCTCTCTCTCTCTCTCTCTCTCTCTCTCTCTCTCTCTCTCTCTCTCTCTCTCTCTCTCTCTCTCTCTCTCTCTCTCTCTCTCTCTCTCTCTCTCTCTCTCTCTCTCTCTCTCTCTCTCTCTCTCTCTCTCTCTCTCTCTCTCTCTCTCTCTCTCTCTCTCTCTCTCTCTCTCTCTCTCTCTCTCTCTCTCTCTCTCTCACTCAACCCCCGACCCCCGCTTACTCGGTTTCTCTCAGCCCTCAATCCCTCTTATCTCCGAGGCTTCCTGTCCCTGCCCACTCTCAGCCTCCGTCCCTTCCCTGGAACCTAAGGCGGGCGAGGTCTTGCCTGCTGCGGACCGTCCTCAAAGTGGGGATCAAGTAACGAATGGATCGTAGCCAAACGGGACAAGAGAGAGAGAGAAGCGATCCCTTTTTTTGTGCGGAGCTGCCTGTGTCGTGGCGTGGAACGATGGGAGTCTCTGCAGAGTCGTGGAGAATGGAACAGGAAAGGAGACCTTCAAGTTGGTATTCTCAGACGCTTCCACCTCTCACATCAACCATTTCCAAAGGCCAAAAAGGAGATAAATCGGGTTCTCATGAGTGTTTTTTGGGGGGGCTCATGGTTTGGAATGGTCAAACTACCACCAGGGTCATAAAACTACTCCTGGAAAGGCCCACAACTCCTTAGAAAACCTTGTCAAAAATATGAGTGTTTGGACACCGAGATGTTTAAGAATATGGACTTTATTGTCTTATGCGACCTGTTGTTTCTTCATGTTCCAGCGCCTCCCCGTTACCCAAATCATACCTGGACCCAAGATCTTTGCACATCCCTTTCATTTTCGACACAGCAACCACAGCCACAACCACAGCCTCCGTTTGTGGAATGTAGAGGGGCTTGTAATATTAAGGTTCAGTTATGAGGTATAGGAGGAAGGCTGGAGGCAAGAGAAAACAGGAGGTCGGGGTATGAATATATTACACGCGGCGGTGCATAGTGAGTAGCTGAGTATCCAGGGACGTAGAGTGCTCTGACCACGGTGCAAAAGATTAAAAGCTGGAAGATTGGAGGATCGGGAGCGGCACAGAGGCATGGGAGAGAATGGCAAGGTTATGAGGGGTGGCGAGCCGTCCTTTCAGAGCCTCCACGCCTAATATCCGGGGGCGTAGAGTGTACTGACTATGTTGGCATAGATTAAAAGCTGGAATATAGGAGGTTCAGGAGCGGCACAGAGGCATGGGAGGGAATGGCAAGGTTATGAGGGGTGGCGAGCCGTCCCTCCAAAGCCTCCACGCCTAATATCCGGGGGCGTAGAGTGTACTGACTATGGTGGTATAGATTAAAAGCAGGAATATAGGAGGCTCAGGAGCGGCACAGAGGCATGGGAGGGAATGGCAAGGTTATGAGGGGTGGCGAGCCGTCCCTCCAAAGCCTCCACGCCTAATCCTCGTCCCGGGAACTTCCTCAGACTCTGAATTTTCTCCTACGATCGATTTTCCGGGAGTTTTATGGAAGTAGTTGACCCATGCCAAGAGGTTCATCGTAGGGGATAACGTTAGAGGGCGGACCATCCCTCCAGCGCCTCCCCGCCACAGCCTCGTCTTGGGGACATTCCCAAAACCTAAACCTTCTTCGATGATCGATTTTCGGTGAGCTTAGGGAACCATTTGGCCCTTGGCGAGAACCTCAACGTAGGGTGTAACATACGGGACAGCGTGCCGCCCCTCAGGATCTCCCTCCCGCTTCGCCCCTTTCTTCCGAACATCATCAGTTTTGAAAGTTTTGGTCGGGATCGATTTTCAGGGTGTTTATTTAAGCATGCGACCCTCGCCAAGGAGTTCAGTAAAAAGAAAGACTTATAACCAGGGCTCCTGCGCTCCCTCACAGAATAAATTGCAAACTATCACCAGGGTCGTTAATCTACCCCTGGAAATGCCCGAAGTGCGTACAGAGGCCTTGTCAAATATGTGCTTAGGCGCAGCAATGTTAAGAATACAGCCCTTAGAGAGAGGACTAAACGCAGGCGGTCATATTCTTAAACATATCGGCGCCCAAGCAGCACACATATTTGACAAGGCTTTCGTAGGAGTTGTGGGCACTTCCTGGGGTACTTTTATGACCCTGGTGGTAGTCTGACACTTCCTCTGTACCGTGAACCTGAAAAAAACACCCTTTAGAACCCGACTGATCTCCTTTTCGGCCTTTGGTAATAGTTGCTGTGAGGAGTGGAAGCGTCTGACAATACCGACCGTGAGAGAAGACCACACGGAGGGGAGCTTTGTTTGAGGGAAAGTATACACGAGTCTTACATCAGTGGAGCGTCGGGCTACTGACGTCACGGAGGGACCGGCTGCTGCACCTCCCACGCCTCTTCTGCCCTTCTCTCCTCTTCCCGCCCTTCTCCTCCCGCCCCTCCGTCAGGCTTTCCTCCGCTCTCCTTCCCCCGTCCATCTCCATCTTTCCCTCCCGCTTCTCCTTTACGCCTCTCATTCGTCCTTTCCTTTACAACTTCCTCTCCGCCTCTTCTCGTCCTCCTTCTCATTCCCTCTCTCCCGTTCTTGCCTCCCTGTCCCTCCCTTATCCCTCTCCTCAGTCTCTCTGCTCCTCAGTTTTCCTCTCTGCCCCTCCTTCCTTCATCCCTTACCTCTTCCTCTTTGCTCCTCTTCTTTCCTTTCTTCCCTTCCTTCCTTCATCCCTCTCCTCTTCCTCCCTGCCCCTCTCTTTCCCTCTCTGCCCCTCCCGCCCTATCTTTCCTTCCTTTTTCCCTCTCTTTTTCCTCCTATACTTCCCGTTCTGTGCATCACTCCGTCTCTCTCTTCCCTCACTCCCATGACCCACATCGGTCCACCTAACTGTTTATATAAAAATAAGTATATCAAGCGCTTTACTTTTATGAGTGTTAACTGATGCGTAAGATCTACTTAGAGTTTAGTTGGGGGCATAAGGTATATCTCCGCGCGACCGCTCTGCTCACATCTTCTGCATCGGCCCCTGGGAAAGAGTAACATGAGGAATGGCGAAAATGTCAGTACCAGTCATTAATGAAGAGAGAGGCTGAAGGCATAAACCTGCTGCATCCGTCGCCTGCTCATCAGCGCGGACAGCGGCGTGTCAGACTATCGTTTTGACGTCAGCCACAACAACCAATCGCCGAGCCGCGCGGGGGAGGACAGGACAGGACGGGCCGCGGGCTGCTTGCGTCACGGGAACAGATCCTCCAGGGGTCGCGGGGGAGGAGGGGGTGAAGGGGACTGAAGCTCGTATTCTTAAACGTCTCAGGGCCTCAGTTCGCCTGTTTGAAAAGACCCTCGTAGAAGTTGCTGCATTTTTCATGGACTGTTTTGTGATGCTGACGATAGTTTTACCCGACTTCTGTATCTTGAACGGGAGAAACACCCATTAATCTTCTCTGTGGCCTTGGGAAATAATCGTAGAAGTTGCTGCGTTTTCCATGGACTCTGCTTCTTGATAGTTTTGCCCGTCTCTACATGAACGAGAAAAACAACCATGAGAACCCGGTCACTCTGCTCTGTGGCCTTGGAAAATAGTCGTAATGGGACCTGAAAACCCTCTTGTAGAAGTTGCTAGGATTTTCATGGACTGTTTTGTGAAGCTAGTGATAGTTTTACCCGACTCCTGCAACTTGAACGGAATTAAACACCACCCATGAGAACCCGGTCACTCTGCTCTGTGGGCTTGGGAAATAGTCGTAATGGGAGCTGAAAACCCTCCTGTAGAAGTTGCTGCGTTTTTCATCGACTTTTGTGATGCTAGCGATAGTTTTACCCGACTCCTGCAACTTGAACGGAATAAAACACCACCCATGAGAACCCGGTCACTCTTCTGTGTGGGCTTGGGAAATAGTCGTAATGGGAGCCCGATGCGTTTAAAGATATGGACTTGAGAAGGCGTCCGTTGGCTCTGATAGGCGGTGTGGTCTCATTACCGTGTACTGAGGAAAGACTTCGGTTCGTGGATTGTAGTGAATATGGAAAGCCTGCTACGAGAGGGAAGGGATTGTGACGTTACCGTGTTTGGGTATAGTACGTGTGTATAACCTGTTTGTTACCTGTATCATCCCTGTCTGTTACTCTCTCTCTCTCTCTCTCTCTCTCTCTCTCTCTCTCTCTCTCTCTCTCTCTCTCTCTCTCTCTCTCTCTCTCTCTCTCTCTCTCTCTCTCATTTTTTCCTTCCTCCTTTCTCTTTTTCTTTTCTTTTATCTCCCTGTCCTATCTCTCACTCCCTGCATCTGCTTCTATCTTTCCTTCCTTCCTTCTCCCTTCTCTCACTTCCCTCCTTCTTTCTTTTTTTCTTTTCTTTGATCACTTCTTCCCATCCCTCCTCCTCTGCCTCTCTCTTCACTCACACGAACATTTTTCCATCTTGCCAGCCATACTCACCACCACCACCACCACCACTACCACCACCACCACTTCGCCATATCGTACTTCACACACACGCCTCGTTCCACATCATTCACCTCCACCTCCGCCTTCGCGCCCTGTATTTCACACCTGACGTGACGCCTGTACATCTTCCACGTCTTCCCACTGCTGCCAACGCCGCCACCTCGTCTCTATAAACTGCCTTCCTTCCTTCCATGTTCCGCTTCTTTTTCCCATCTCTCGCGTGCTCTCTCCCTCTCTCTATCATACGTCTCTCCCCTTCTCGTCTCTCTCTATAAAAACCTTCCTTCCTTCCTTCCTTCCTCCTTCCCACCTCTCGCTTTCTCTCTCTGTACCGCGTCTGCCCGCCTCGTCTCGCTCCGTCTCCTCCTGCTCGCGCGGGTTCTGTCACGCATCAGAAACCGTCGGAAGAGTTGACACGTGATGGAGGAACAGCTGGGAGGAAGAGATGGAAGGGATGGAGGGAGGGGGGGAGTGGAGGGAGTGTATTAGTGAGAGGAGGGAAGGAAGAAAGGTTGAAGGAAGGAAGGGAGGGAAGGAGTGCGTGTAGGGAGATGAGGAGGAAAGGAAGGAAGATGCTGGAGGAAGGAAAGGAGGGAGCAACTGAGTGTAGGGATGAGATGAAGTAAAAAGAAAGGGAGGGAGTGACAGAGGGAGGGAGGAGAGGAGACAGAGGAAAAGGTTGAAGGAAGGAAGGAGAGGAGGAAAGGAAGATGATGGATTATAAAACTGAAGAAGAGAGATTTACAGTATGACAAGGAGAGGAAGGAAAGGGTCAGATTCTTTTAACAGTAACGGAACCATCTCAAGGGAAGAAAGGGGAAGAGACAGAGGAAAAAAAATAAGAAAGGGAGGAAGGGAGAGTGTTGGGAGGGGGGAGGAAAGGAAGAATGAGGGACGGAGGAAAGGATCAGATTCTTTTAACATCAACCGAACCATCTCAAGGGGGAAAAAAAAGCCTGCTAAACCCTACTCCTGCAAAAGAAAACGGAATCGAGCGGCCAGAAGAGAGGGTCAAATTTGGACGGCGAAGTAGGAGTCTTGATACTCCCGTCTTGAAAGAGTCCAGTTATAGGGAAAGGTCAGGCAGGAAGGTAACGTCGTAGCTATGTAAGGTAATGGAAAGGGTCGTCTGCGTCTACACAAAGGACGAGGAAGGAATTAGGACTACATTACAACTCAATTTCATGATATTAGGATGAAAAGAAGAGGCGTTTCAGAGAGCCTAAGACGCCTTTCATATTCTTCAATGAGTCTTTACAGTTCCGTGGCTATATATACAATGTCATGGAAAGGTCGCCTACTTACATTTTTTTGACATTAAAGGATACGCCTCAAGGGCAACAAAAAGGGTACAAAAAAAGAAGCCTGCTACTCGCCGGTCCCACAAAAGTAAAGAGTAGCCAAAAGAGAGGTCAATTTCTGGTGGAGAGGCGTCTTGATACACTCACACAAAAGACAAGGAAGGAATTAGAACTTCATTACAACTCGTTTCCATGATATTAAAAGGAAAAGGAAAGCGTTCCAGAAAGGCCAAGACACAATTTTATTCTTTCAATGAGTTTTTTTTTTTTTATATTTGAGAACGAAAACGGGTCAGTAGTCACGTCCCGTTCTTACCTTCCTGCTTCTTGAACGTGACAAAAACGTTCTATAGTGCAAAAACGTGTCTAGTGAACGTTTTCTCGGCCTTGTTTTCATTTGTATTTCTCTATTAGCCCAGTTTTCGCCGTTTCCGACCCCGCCTTTTTCTCCTCCTCCTCCTCCTCCTCCTCCTCCTTCTCCTTCTTTTTAATGGTTACTTCCTACTCTTAATTTCTTTTTACATTTAGAGCAGTTTTCGCCTCCTCCTCCTCCTCCTCCTCCTCCTCCTTAATGGTTGCTTCCTACTCTCGATTTTATTTTTCTTTGCATTTAAAACCAAAAGAAAAAAAAAGCTATCGATGTCTGATGAAAATTGTCCGCCATCTTTGTCGTTAGTCGTCCAGGAAGCTGCCTTGCCCGAGAGCACTTTTGTTAATGAGCGAGTGTGTGCAGGAGAAGCAATTAGTGTGACTGTAGGAAGGAGGAGGAGGAGGAGGAGGAGGAGGAGGCGAAAAGTGCTCTAAATGCAAAAAGAAATTAAGAGTAGGAAGTAACCATTAAAAAGGAGGAGGAGGAGGAGAAGAAGAAGAAGAAGGAGGAGGAAGGAGAAAAAGATTGAGTAGGAGTAGAAGGAGAAAAAAAGAAGAAGGAGATGATGGAGAAGGAGGAGGAGGAAGAGGAGGAGGAGGAGGAGGAGGACAAGGATGAGGAGAAGAAGAAAAAGAAGAAGGAATAGGAGGACGAGGGCGAGGAGGAGAAAGAGAATTAGAAGGAGAGAAAGGAAGAGAAAAAAAAAGAAAAAAGAAGAAGAAGAAGGAGTTGAGAAGAAAGAGGAGTAAGGAGGAGAAGAAGAGAGAAGGAGGAGGTGGAGAAGAGAAGAAAAACTAGAAGAAAAAGGAAAGTAGGAGAAGGAAACGGAGGAGGAGGAGGAGGAGGAGGAGGGCGAGTAAGACGAAGAGGAGGTGGAGAAAATGGCGAAGAAGGAGGAGGAGGAGGAAGAGGAGGAAGGATCTGTTTGGGGAGTCCGTCTTTAATAAGAGTACAAATGATCCAATAATGTTAGTGGAGCTTCCTTCCTTCCTGCCTTCCTTCCTTCCTGCCTTCCTTCCTTCCTTCCTTCCTTTCATTCATTCATTCAACCCTTTCTTCCTTCCTCCCTTCCTTCCTTCTTTCCTTCCTTCCTTTCTTTCTTTCTTTCTTTCTTTCTTTCTTTCTTTCTTCCTTCCTTCCTTCCTTCCATCTTTTCATTCATTCATTCAACCCTTTCTTCCTTCTTTTCTTTCTTCCTTCCTCCCTTCCTTCTTTCCTTCCCTCCTTCCTTCCTTCTTTCCTTCCTTCCTTCCTTCTTTCCTTCCTTCCTTCCTTCCTCCCTTCCTTCTTTCCTTCCTTCCTTCCTTCCTTCTTTCCTTCCTTCCTTCCTTCTTTCCTTCCTTCCTTCCTTCCATTCATTCATTCATTCATTCAACCCTTTCTTCCTTCTTTTCTTTCTTCCTTCCTCCCTTCCTTCTTTCCTTCCAGCATCTTCTTCCTTCCTTCCTTCTCTTCCTCCTTATTCCTTCCTTCCATTCATTCATTCATTCAGACGGTTTTTCTTCCTTCTAGTGTCATAACCATCAATTTCCTCCAGGACCCGCATTCTCAAACGTATCGACGCCTCTGTACGCCTGTTTGAAAAGCCTGTCGGTCGGAGAAGTGTTTGGGATTCTCATGGACTGTTTTGTGATACTGGTGGTAGTTTTTTGGGTCTTACTCCGTCTAGTGTCATAACCATAGCAATTTAGAACCGCCAGGTCCCTCATTCTCAAACGTATCGACGCCTCTGTACGCCTGTTTGAAAAGCCTGTCGGTCGGAGAAGTGTTTGGGATTCTCATTGACTGTTTTGTGATACTGGTGGTAGTTTTTTGGGTCTTACTCCGTCTAGTGTCATAACCATAGCAATTTAGAGCCGCCAGGACCCGCATTCTCAAACGTATCGACGCCTCTGTACGCCTGTTTGAAAAGCCTGTCGGTCGGAGAAGTGTTTGGGATTCTCATGGACTGTTTTGTGATACTGGTGACGGTTTTTGGGTCTTACTCCGTCTAGTTTCATAACCATAGCAATTTAGAGCCGCCAGGACCCGCATTCTCAAACGTATCGACGCCTCTGTACGCCTGTTTGAAAAGCCTGTCGGTCGGAGAAGTGTTTGGGATTCTCATGGACTGTTTTGTGATGCTGGTGATGGTTTTACACGACTTTTGCATCTTGGGCGGGGAAAACACCTATACAAACCTTGTTAATCTTCCCTGTGGCCTTGGGAAATAGTCGTAATGGGAGCCCGAGACATTTAATAATATGGACGCAGAACTGTTGCTGTCCCGCCATCAATTTTTAGACCGTGGATTATAACGTGAACTTCAGCTGCTCGTCCATAAGCTTTACTGTCCTGTTCTTCTTCCCTTCTTCCATTCACGGCTATCATTCCGTGGGTGTGGGAGAGTTGAGAGCATCACTATTGAACAGGTCAGGTTAGGTTAGGTTAGGCTAGGTAAGATTTGGTTAGGTTAGACTAGGTAAGGGATGGTATGGTTTGGGTCAGGTTACGTTAGGTTAGATAAGGTTAGGTTAGGTCAGGTATGGTAAAATTAGGTTAGACTAGGTAAGGGACGGTATGGTTTGGGTCAGGTTACGTCAGGTTAAGTTAGCTTAGGTTAGATAAGGTTAGGTTAGGTCAGGTTAGGTAAGATTAGGCTAGGTTAGATTAGGTTAGGCTTGGTAAGGGACGGTATGGTTTGGGTCAGGTTACGTCAGGTTAAGTTAGCTTAGGTTAATAAAGTTAGGTTAGGTTTGGCTTGGTTTGGTAAGGTTAGGTAAGGTTAGTAGGTTATGTTAGGTTAATGGAAAACAAATGAAGAAGAGAAGAAGAAAGGATAGAGGAAGGAAGAGGAGGCAGGGAAGAGGCATGAGAGATAGGGACGGCAGAGGAAGAGTATATCTATCTCTTTCCTTCATCCGTCCACTCACAGTTTTCATTTCGTCCGTGCCAGTGTCGAGGGCGTGATAACCCGTCCAGCCACTCCCCGCTGACTGCCCTTTATTTTAGAGTATGAATATGTCTGGCTCGGTGACGGGCGGGCGGCGAGCGACGTGGCGGTGAGGGTTACGAGCTGGCCAGGTGATGGTTCGCGGTGCATCGTTGTCAGGGTTGGGAAGTGTTTCTCTTTCTCTCTCGTTATCTCTTTCGCATTCGGTTTCTCATTCTCTCTTGCATTTTGTTTCTTTCGTTCTCTTGTTCTCTCGTTCTCTCTCTCTTTCCCAGTCCTCTCTTTCTCTCTCTCTCTCTCTCTCTCTCTCTCTCTCTCTCTCTCTCTCTCTCTCTCTCTCTCTCTCTCTCTCTCTCTCTCTCTCTCTCTCTCTCTCTCTCTCTCTCTCTCTCTCTCTCTCTCTCTCTCTCTCTCTCTCTCTCTCTCTCTCTCTCTCTCTCTCTCTCTCTCTCTCTCTCTCTCTCTCTCTCTCTCTCTCTCTCTCTCTCTCTCTCTCTCTCTCTCTCTCTCTCTCTCTCTCTCTCTCTCTCTCTCTCTCTCTCTCTCTCTCTCTCTCTCTCTCTCTCTCTCTCTCTCTCTCTCTCTCTCTCTCTCTCTCTCTCTCTCTCTCTCTCTCTCTCTCTCTCTCTCTCTCTCTCTCTCTCTCTCTCTCTCTCTCTCTCTCTCTCTCTCTCTCTCTCTCTCTCTCTCTCTCTCTCTCTCTCTCTCTCTCTCTCTCTCTCTCTCTCTCTCTCTCTCTCTCTCTCTCTCTCTCTCTCTCTCTCTCTCTCTCTCTCTCTCTCTCTCTCTCTCTCTCGTTCGTGGGGTCAATATCTCTAGGAACTTGAGGTTAGAGATTCCTGGCGGCCCACATGCTTTAAAGGAGGAGGAGGAGATTATGAGACCGTAAGACTGACTGGAGTGGAGATTGCAAAGATGAGGAATGTAAAGAGGGAAAGGGAGCGGAGGACGTTTGTGATATAGGATGTTTGATCTGAGGAAGAGGAGGAGAAAGATGAAGGAAACATGGACAAGCAGGCAGCAGAAAGTTAATTGGCTCATTGCGAGGCTGCCTGCTTTCAGTGATTTAATCAATCCGTCATCCACAGGGGTGACCTGCGGAAAGGATTAAAACACTTCTGTTCCTACTCGTGGATTCATTCAGTTCACCTCCAACACAGCAAAGTGACGATCAATGCGATCTTTAAAAGAGTTGATTGTTCCGCGTTAACTACTCCTGCAGGAAGGTTTTTCCAGTGGCGGACGACTCTGTTCGAAAAATAACTTCCGCCAATATCCGTATTGCATCGCTTCGCTTGAATTGTTTTACCGTTGTTTCTTGTCCTCGGGTTAGTTTGTAGCGTGAAGAGTTTGGAGTGATCGACATTGCTGAACTTGTTGAGGTACTTAAGACTTTTATCATCTTTCCCCCCAATCCCCTCTTTTCCATCGTGAAAAGGTTGAGTCGCCCGAGTCGTTCTTCGTAAGATTGCGGCCTTAATAATGGTATCATATTCGTAGCGCGTCGCTGTACTCTTTCGAATAATTTAATGTCTCTTGTAATTATGGGCGTACGGCGTACTCAAGGTGGGACTTTACCAGGCCCCAGGAGGAGAAGGAGGAGGAAGAGGAAGAAGAGGAGGAGGAGGCTGGTGTCCTCTGTAAGGCTCCAACACAAGCCTAGTCAACAAATTGTGTATTTACTCGCCAGCTTTTGTGTGTTTGGGGCCCGAAGAGCCCTGGAGGGTGTGTTGTGAGGGGGATGTCATTCTCCCCCCCCCCCTCTCCTTTCAGACCTCCTTTGTTCGTCTTCTTCGTCGTAGTCGTCGTTGTTATCTTCGTCGTCGTCTGGTACTTCTTTCTTTATCGCTTTGTTCTTAATCGCCTTCTTCTTCGTCCTCTCTTTTCTATCTTTTTTTTCTGATCTTTTTTTCCTTCTTCGTCGTCTCTTGTTTTTGTGGCCTTTCCTTCATCAGTCTCTCAATAATTCTGTGCAGTTTCCCTTCACTATTCTTATACCCGAGTTTTTTTTGTCTCGCTCTAACTCCCATACAGACCGAGGCCTTTCCCGCATAAGGCTATCAATAATTTATGTTAGTTTCCCTTCCGTATGTTTTTTTTTTTTTTTTTCGTCTCTCCAACTCTCTTACTGACCGAGGTCTTTCCCGCATCAGGTTTTCAATAATTCAGTGTACTTTCCCCTCCCCCTCGCGCGCTGCAGTCCAAAGCCTGTATTCTTAAATGTCTTGGCGCCTCAGTTCGCCTGTTTAAAAAGCCTCTCGTGGTAGAAGTTGCTGGGGTTTTCATGGACTGTTTTGTGATGCTAATGATAATTTTACACGACCTCTGCACCTTGGGCGTGGAAATCACCCACCCATGAAAACCCAGTTAATTTCCTCTGCAGCCTTGGAAAATAGTCGTAATGGGAGCTGAAAAGCCTCTCGTAGAAGTTCCTGGGATTTTCATGGACTGTTTTGTGACCCTATTGATAATTTTACACGACTTCTACACCTTGAACGGGGAAATCACCCACCCATGAAAAATAATCTTAATGGGAGCTGAAAAGCCTCTCGTAGAAGTTCCTGGGATTTTCATGGACTGTTTTGTGACCCTATTGATAATTTTACACGACTTCTACACCTTGAACGGGGAAATCACCCACCCATGAAAACCCGGTTAATCTCCTCTGTGGCCTTGGGAAATAGTCGTAATGGGAGCTGGAAAGCCTCTCGTAGAAGCTCCTGGGGTTTTCATGGACTGTTTTGTGACCCTATTGATAATTTTACACGACTTCTGCACCTTGAACGGGGAAATCACCCACCCATGAAAACCCAGTTAATTTCTTCTGCGGCCTTGGAAAATAATCTTAATGGGAGCTGGAAAGCCTCTCGTAGAAGTTCCTGGGATTTTCATGGACTGTTTTGTGACCCCAGTGATAATTTTACACGACCTTGAACGGGGAAATCACCCACTCATGAAAACCCGGTTAATCTCCTCTGTGGCCTTGGGAAATAGTCGTAGTGGAGCCAAGAAGGGGAACTCATAAGATAAGGCGGCGCGGCGTGACTCCCACGGCAGCAGCCAGCGACCTACATATTTCCTTCCTCTACAAACAGGAATCTGCAGCGAAGAACCTCTAAGTATTTCAATATGGGACGTGCCAGAATGTATGGTATTCCGACCCTTTTTTATATTAACTTTTTTTTTCTCCTCCCCTGAACAGCGTTGCTCATTTCTGTGTGGCTTGATAATATGTGTGTTGTTCTTGTTATGTTAGTTATAGCTGGGGGGTTTTCTCTATCTATCTATCTATCTATCTGTCTATCTATCTATCTATCTATCTATCTATCTATCTATCTCTCTCTATCTCCCTTTTTGTCTTTTTTTCCTGCCTTCCTTCCTTTCTTCCATATTACTCTTTGCTCTTTTGTTTTCTTGATTTCTCTCTCTCTCTCTCTCTCTCTCTCTCTCTCTCTCTCTCTCTCTCTCTCTCTCTCTCTCTCTCTCTCTCTCTCTCTCTCTCTCTCTCTCTCTCTCTCTCTCTCTCTCTCTCTCTCTCTCTCTCTCTCTCTCTCTCTCTCTCTCTCTCTCTCTCTCTCTCTCTCTCTCTCTCTCTCTCTCTCTCTCTCTCTCTCTCTCTCTCTCTCTCTCTCTCTCTCTCTCTCTCTCTCTCTCTCTCTCTCTCTCTCTCTCTCTCTCTATGCTTCTCTCCTCTCTCTCTCTCTCTCTCTATCTATCATCCTTCAGATATCGATGCCACGTTTCAAGGAACACGCTCGGGGTTAATGAGACTAATATACGACTCGGTTACGGCACCAGAGTTAGACGAGGCTCCCTCCTCCTTCCACTCTTCCTCTCCCATCCATTCATCGACCTCTCTTCTCCGCCCGTCTTCTGGGGTCCCAAACTTCACCCCTAGTCGCTTAAGAAAGGAGAGGACGGGAAATGAAGGAAGGAGAAGATGAGGGAAAGGGGAGAGAAAGGGAGCGAAGAAGGAAGGAGAGAGTGGGAAGTGAAGGAAGGAGAGAGGGAGGGAAGGAGGGAGAGAAAGAGAGAGAGGGAGCGAAGGAGGGACCACTGATTTTTTTCCCTTCTAACGACCTCTACCAAGGCCTGGTCGTAAGCAGCTGAACAGGTCGTCGTTGTTGCAAGGTCTTTATCATTCTCTTCCTGCACGACCCCTGCATACGCCTAGTGGTGCTCTGGGGCGGTCGTGGTCGTAGTCGTCATTTACGGGGAACGGGGTTTCCACCTTGAACCTCTCTCATCCCTGGAAATGCTCGGTCGTGAGCAGATTACGGTGGAAAGGTTTCTGGGGTGCATAATTTAGTAAGCCAGGTCTGTGATGCGGCTGAATTTCAATCTCGGGCTGCGGTGTGTGCCTACGCGTGGCTGTGTACCTACCTACGTTTGTCCGTCCAGGGCTGATTGCTTGTGCGTTCCTCAAAGGTGGACGAGAGCTGGACAGTTTGATTACAGTCCAGGTCACGACGGTCTGCCCAAACAGCGCAAATGTCAAGGTTCCTCTCGCTTTGGGCAGAAAGACAGAAAGAGCGTGAAGCGAGGACAAATGGCGAGAAAAAGAGCCACTTTTGCTGCCCTGACCTCTACTCAGATGGTCCGGGTTCGATGCCCGGCACTTAGCAGGTTAGTGTTACATTACAGAATAGTAAAACCAAATGTGTCTGAGACTCATAATACAAGTGAAAGCAAATCAGTCATGCGAAAATAATTATGAGGTTCGACATCATGAGAAAATTGGCGAATGGTACTGAACACGATAGAAGGTAAAGCAAAAAAGTACCGAAGACACAATACAAGGCGAAAACCAAATCAGTAATGCAGTAACAATTATGAAGAAGTTAAACATATGGCAGTGAGCAGGTGTGTTGGGGGTACAGAAGGGGAGGGGGGCGCTGAGCCTTTCCGAGAAGTGTTCTGACGTAGCGGCAGCAGCGTCGGCGACTCCTCCACAACTGGCGACGGGAGCAGCAGCGTCGCGTCTCTTGTCTTATTCATTGATCAAAAGGTCGCTACTCACCTCCGCGGTCTTGGTTTTGCACTCAGGGTCCATATCTTGAAACCTCTCGGGCTCCCATTACGACCACTTTCCAAGGCCACAGAGGAGATTAACCGGTTTTTCATGGGTGGTGAATGTCCCGTTCAAGATGCAGAAGTCGTGTCAAACTATCATTGGGATCACAAAACAGTCCATGAATACCCCAAACACTTCTGCAAGAGGGTTTTCAAACAGGCGAACTGAGGTGCCGAGACTTTTAAGAACGGGAGATGTAACCGGGGTGTCCGTGGGCAGTGTATGTCTGTCACCACACGTTCTGCAAAGGATTGGTGCCATACTTAGGTGGGGTTTTGTTGCTTTCTGTTTTTTTTGTTGTTGTTGTTGCATTTGAACTGGTCTGGCACTCAGGTCCGTTGTGCGTGGATGGGAGATGTAACTGGAGTGTCTGTGGGCAGTGTATGTGTGCCACTACCCGTTCTGCAAAGGATTGGTGCCGTTCTTAGCTGGGGGTTTTGTTGGGTTCTGTTTTTGTTGACCCTGAACTGCTTCCACCCATTGGTTTTTCACTCAGGTCCGTTGTGCGTAGATGGAAGATGTTATTGGAGTGTCTGTGGGCTGCGTATGTGCGCCACTAAACGTTCTGTATACAAAGGATTGGTGTTCGAAATTGACTTCTCTTCCGGCTTTTTCTGTTTTCTTTTGTCGGAGCTGCAGCGTCTAGCGAGCTTTTTTGTTGTTGTCTCGCTGTGAAAATAACTTAGCTGCCTTTTTATGTTGTTTTCTATTTTTGTTACCCATAAACTGCTTCCGTTGCTGTCAAAATATTAAATATGCCACGCAATTCGTCTGTTTGTTACCGCGATGGCAACACCGACTATGGCACAAACAAGACCGCCTTCACCAACACCAGCGGCGCCTTGAGGGTCGGAGAAGAAGTCTGTGGTTAGCGCCTAATGACAGAGTGACGGGCGAGGCGAGTGGAGGCTGCGGTGCTGAGGCGGGGCGTATCCTGCGGCCCGAGATGGAAGGTATAAACAGAGTGCGTTGGGGAGGAGAGAAGGCGGCTGAGGCGTCACGTTGAGGGCTGATCAGTTGCAGTGTATGTTGAGGGGGAGGGGGGGGGGTCTTGTGTGTGTGTGTGTGTGTGTGTGTGTGTGTGTGTGTGTGTGTGTGTGTGTGTGTTTGCGTGCTTATTTTCTCTTCCCTTTCGTTTTCCTCTCCATTTCCTTCTTCGTGTGTGTGTGTGTGTGTGTGTGTGGGTGTGTGTGTGGGTGTGTGTGTGTGTGTGTGTGTGTGTGTGTGTGTGTGTGTGTATATATATATGTGTGTGTGTGTGTGTGTGCCCCTCAACATGCGGGGATTCCACACACAGGCTCGGCAACAACAGGACCGCCCCTCGCCGCCTCGCTCTGGGTCAGCTTTAAGTAGATTAGCACCCCGTGTGTCCCAAATCCTGCGCCCCTGCACTCCCCGGGCCTCCGCGTCACGCCCCGCCCGTGTCAGCAGGAAGGAACGGCCGATGACACAACAGAATCACCACGCATGCCGCTGGAACGCCCTCTCTCTTTACCTCTACCTCTCCTTAACCTGTAAACACGAACACATCAAGGCTTTCATGAAATTTCCTTCGTCTATATTTCTTTGCCTGGCACGAAGAAAGGGGACGACGGCACCATCAAATTATCCTGCCATTGTAACGCTGGAACGCTTTCCCTCTCTCTCCGCTGTCCTTAACATGCAAACACGAGCGCATCAAAGACATCATGAAATTCCCTTCCATATATATTTCTTCGCCTCGTAAGTGAAAAGGGGACGAGGACACCATCAAATTATCCTTGTAATAAAACGCTTCTTTTAAGTATATTCCACATCCAACCACGAATGCCTTAGTTTTCATGAAATTAATAATCTATGTGTGTGTGGGGGGGGGATGGGCGTCGCGCCTGGGGGTAATAAAAGGTATTCTTAGCTGGTCAGTGTTTTAGAAGAGTGTCCGCAGCAGAGTCTCGGTTTGGTGGGTAGCTTGGTGGAGGTTTTGTCCCCGATTCGCCGCAAAGGACCAGAGGACACACGTTGAGGAAGGTTGGCAGTACTTGTTGCATCTCTTGGCTGTGTTAGCAAGGCAAGCAGTGTGTGTGTATTTACCTAGTTGTATTTACCTAGTTGTAATTTTACAGGGCCTGGGCTTACGCTCGTGTGGTCCCGTCTCCGTATCTATAATTATCCAACTTTTCCTTGAAGCTCTGCACACTCTTCGCCGATACTATTTCTTCACTTAGTCTGTTCCAAACCTCTATATTTCTTTGAGGGAAGCTATATTTCTTTATGTCTCTATGTGTGTGTGTGTGTGTGTGTGTGTGTGTGTGTGTGTGTGTGTGTGTGTGTGTGTGTGTGCTCATTTTCTTTTTTATTCCCTTCCTCTTCATTTCCTTCGTCTTTCTCTTCCTATTTCTTTATCATCCCCTTCCTCCTCCTCCACCTCCTCCTCTTAATCCTCCACTTTGTCCTCCCGTTACTCATCCTCCTTCCTTCTCCCTCTCTTTCCACCACTAGCTTCTCTTTCCGCTTTTATATCCACCACCTCCTCCTCCTCCTCCTCCTCCTCCTCCTCCTCCTCCTCTTCCGCCATAACCACCAGCTAAACCTCCCTACCCCGTACTTTCCCTCATGCTTGTCTTGTCTCCTTTGGCTACTGCTCCCCTCTCTTTCTTTTCTGCTTTTATATAATCCTCCTCCTCCTCCTCCTCCTCCTCCTCCTTCTGCATAACCACCAGCTAAGCCTCCCTCTCTCCCTCCCTCCCCGTACTTTCCCTCCTGCTTGTCTTGTCTCCTAAGGCTTCTGCTCTGCCCTCCCTCGCTCCGTTTCCCTGCAGTGGGCGCCGCCTTTCCACAGTGGGAGGCCCCGAGCACGCTTTGATCTGGCTGGCTGGCTGACCCGTCTACTTGGTGGCCGCACGCTGAGACTTTCTTGCCGACAAAAAGGGTCCGCGCCAGCTGTTTCTTGAGGGAGAGTTCCGGTTTTTCAGAATTTTGACTTTTTATTTCAGGGTTTTTATTTTTTAATTTTTGGTTTGGAATTTCGAAGTGTAGTTTTAATTTTGTTTGATATTCGTAGGGAGGGGTGGGGGGGGATGTTTTGGTGTTGCTGATGTTGTTGTTGTTGTTATTATTATTAGTGTGCATATTATTATTATTATTATTATTATTATTATTATTATTATTATTATTATTATTATTATTATTATTATTATTATTATTGTACATAGTAATACGAACACACACACACACACACACACACACACACACACACACACACACACACACACACACACACACACACACACACACACACACACACACACACACACATTCGTATTCGTTGCTACGCCAAAGATCGATGACGAATGCCCACTCTCCTCTCTCTCTCTCTCTCTCTCTCTCTCTCTCTCTCTCTCTCTCTCTCTCTCTCTCTCTCTCTCTCTCTCTCTCTCTCTCTCTCTCTCTCTCTCTCTCTCTCTCTCTCTCTCTCTCTCTCTCTCTCTCTCTCTCTCTCTCTCTCTCTCTCTCTCTCTCTCTCTCTCTCTCTCTCTCTCTCTCTCTCTCTCTCTCTCTCTCTCTCTCTCTCTCTCTCTCTCTCTCTCTCTCTCTCTCTCTCTCTCTCTCTCTCTCTCTCTCTCTCTCTCTCTCTCTCTCTCTCTCTCTCTCTCTCTCTCTCTCTCTCTCTCTCTCTCTCTCTCTCTCGCTGTTTTATTACTATCATTTTATCATTCGTAGGTCGATCATGATACTTATTTTCTACTCCTTCTTTTGCAGATAAGATGCGGCAGCTTTATCGCCCTCACCACGTCAATGAAGATAGGTAAGTACACTGCATACGATTATATCTATCTACCCTTGCTCATCCCTATGATGTCCCAAATCCTTATGCAAGAGATAACCAGCATCTTCATTCCTTCATCCCTTCCGCTGGTAAACTCCGGTACAGCCTTTCTTCCTTCGTCTGTATTTCCCCCTGTATCCACTGCAAACGTCTATCTACTCCTGCTCATCCCTATATATGCTGTCCAGGGGGGGGAGGGGGGGGAGTGTGTGTGTGTGTGTGTGTGTGTGTGTGTGTGTGTGTGTGTGTGTGTGTGTGTTAGTGCGCTCATATATCATAAAAACTTTATCTTCTTACACATCTCTCTCTCTCTCTCTCTCTCTCTCTCTCTCTCTCTCTCTCTCTCTCTCTCTCTCTCTCTCTCTCTCTCTCTCTCTCTCTCTCTCTCTCTCTCTCTCTCTCTCTCTCTCTCTCTCTCTCTCTCTCTCTCTCTCTCTCTCTCACACACACACACACACACACACCACACACACACACACACCTATCCTCCTCAGTTATAAAATTTCGCTTCCATAAAACACGAGTAAAAAAACACGATCGACACTTTACAGAAAAAAAAGCACACAGAACCTCCCCCCGCTGTGTTTTTTCACGGTGAGTTGAATGATAAAAGACAAGGTGAAGGGCGAAACAAAAACGAATACCCAACAAAAATACATTGACGGATACGAATTAGCAGAGGGAAGAGATAAACGTACTGGCGGTGGCGGTGGCAGCGAGGGGCAGGGGGACGGAGGGGGAGACCCGCGCCGCTCCAATACCCCTCCAAAGTTTATAATTGGTTGGCTCGGAAAATATAGCGAGGGAGAGAGAACAGGGAACAGACGAATAGATTGATTGTTAGATAGATAGACAGAACCATTGACGGATAAATGATTAATTAGGTAGACAGACAGATTATAAACAGACAGATTAATGCAGTGACAGGTAAACAAAAAGATAGATAGACACACAGACTCACAAATTGACGGACATAGGACGGCAGAGATGCAACGAAAACATAACAGCAGGCAAATACATGCAGTGGCTGAGTGGTTAGCGTGCGGGCCCAAAGTTCGGGAGGATGCAGGTTCGAGTCCCGCCCGGTGCCACGAGCTGGGATTTTTCAGTCACCGCCGAGTGGCCTAAGACTACCCACATGCTGTCCTGAAGACCATCTATCAACCCAAACTCCAGCGAAACTCTCTGAAAAAAGATCAAACATGACCTCCGGGGAATAGCATGAGCCAAGCAAAATGGCGCCACTATAAACACTTGCCTGCGCTTTAACGGGCTGGGGCTGAAGACCAGGCCCCACCAAGACAGCCCACCGGTGCCCATAGGCGAAACGTAAACACACACACACACACACATACATATTCTCTCTCTCTCTCTCTCTCTCTCTCTCTCTCTCTCTCTCTCTGACGTAACATCACCTCGACCCTTCGTTCTAGGCGATGAATAAGAACCAGGCAGCTTTATTGTGGCTCTTGCCCCGACCCGCCCCGACACCCTCCCGACCCTCCCCGACCCCGCCCCGCCCCGCCCCGCCCCGAGCTGCCTCACCCCATTCAGCCCACCATTGCTCCACCCCACTTTCTCTCTCTCTCTCTCTCTCTCTCTCTCTCTCTCTCTCTCTCTCTCTCTCTCTCTCTCTCTCTCTCTCTCTCTCTCACCCCCCCTTTCTTCGCCCCGCCCCTTCTTCCTCCTCCTCCTCCTCCTCCTCCGTCCCTATCGACCTTACCCTAGCTAGCGCATCCTGTCCTGCCCCGACACTCTCTCTCTCTCTCTCTCTCTCTCTCTCTCTCTCTCTCTCTCTCTCTCTCTTGCTCTCGCTCTCTTTCTTTCTCTCTCAAATGGAAACGTTTCATTGTCTTCTTTAATCTCTTCTTTTTTTTTTCTTTTTACCTTTTTTTCCTTTTTTTTTACCTTTTTTTACCTTCTCTTTTAAATTATTTACTTTATTTTTATCTTATTTTCCTTTTTTTTCGCTTCTCTTGTAAATCATTAACTTTCTCGGCCATATTTCCTCCTTGCTCGCTCCCTATTGACTTAAGCCCGCGCATCCTGCCCAGCTCTCTCTCTCTCTCTCTCTCTCTCTCTCTCTCTCTCTCTCTCTCTCTCTCTCTCTCTCTCTCTCTCTCTCTCTCTCTCTCTCTCTCTCTCTCTCTCTCTCTCTCTCTCTCTCTCTCTCTCTCTCTCTCTCTCTCTCTCTCTCTCTCATATCTTACTCTCGTTTTTTTTTTTTTCATCCCATTTGGTTCATCTTCAAGCCATCAGTTATTTCTTATTTGCCTCCCCATGCTTTCCTTTCCCTTACTTTCCTTACTTTCCTTCTATCTTCAACAACTTTCTTCTCTCTTCTTTTTTCATCCCATCTTGTAATTCTTTTCCAGTCCTCATCCTTTCCCCTTTTACTTCACCTCAATTTCCATTCCTCTCATCCTCCATTTACTCCTGGTTTCGCCTTTTCCCTTACTCTCCTTCCTTTCCTTCCATCTTCAACTATTTCCTTTTTCATTCCATCTTGTCCATTTCTTTCTTGTCCTCATCCTTTCATTTTCCCTTCCTCTCATCCTCCATTCTCTCCTGCTCTCCCCTTTCCACTTGTAGTCTTGGTTTCTTGCGTTCTTTCTCAATCATACTTTGCTTCCCTTGTCCAATTTTGTTTCCTCCGCCATCCTGTTACCATGCACAGCGAGTGAATATTAGAAAAGACTTCACTAAAAGATCAGGGAGGCTCGTGAAGGGTGGGTATGTATGTTGGTGTGGGTGTGACTTATTGTGGATGCGGATGTGGGTGTGGTGTGGGTGTTGTTTACTGTGGGTGTGGGTGTGAGCGTGGGTGGGCAAGGGGAGGGTCGGTCCAGGAAGGGTTGGGGAGTAGGTGTGTGTGTGTGTGGCTTACTGTGGATATGGGTGTAGGCGTGGACGTACCATGTGTTTGGGCAAGGGGAGGGTCGGTCCAGGAAGGGTTGGGGAGTAGGTGTGTGTGGGTGTGGCTTACTGTGGATGTGGGTGTGGGTGTGGACGTAGCATGTGTTTGGGCAAGGGGAGGGTCGGTCCTTTAGCCCAAGAAGCCGCTGCTGGGTTATCAAAAGGCCTTTCTTCCTTATATCACTTTAGAGGCCTCACAGCCGCCCTACTCTCTAAGGACCAACTTGCCCCCTCTTCCTTTCAGCATGCTTCTTAACTCTTTGTCCTTCGCTCTTCTCTTTCCCATTGCTACATGCCTCTTCCTCGTATCTACTTTTTTATTCTCTTTCTCTTTTTATTCTCTCTCTCTCTCTCTCTCTCTCTCTCTCTCTCTCTCTCTCTCTCTCTCTCTCTCTCTCTCTCTCTATCTCTCTCTCTCTCTCTCTCTCTCTCTCTCTCTCTCTCTCTCTCTCTCTCTCTCTCTCTCTCTCTCTCTCTCTCTCTCTCTCTCTCTCTCTCTCTCTCTCTCTCTCTCTCTCTCTCTCTCTCTCTCTCTCTCTTTCTCTCTCTCTCTCTCTCTCTCTCTCTCTTCATTTCACTCTCCCTCTCCCTCTCTCTGTCTACTTCTGTCTCTGTTCTCTCTCTCTCTCTTTCATATCTCTCTCTCTCTCTCTCTCTTTTTCTCTCTCTCTCCATCTTCTCTCTCTCTCTCTCTCTCTCTCTCTCTCTCTCTCTCTCTTCCTTTCTCTCTCTCTCCTCTTCATCTTCTTTCTATACACTTTTTCCTCTGTTCTCTCCTTCTCTTCATATCTTTTCCTTCCTTTTTTTTTTTCCTTCACTCCAAACCTGTTCCACTTATCATCTACTTACTTTATCTACTTATCCCTCTCTCTCTCTCTCTCCTCTTCGTCCTCTTTCCCTTTTCCTTTTTTATACTCTTTTTTATCTTTCCTTTCTTCTTTCTATCTTCTCTCCATTCTTTTTCCCTCATTCTGCCTTTTTTCTTCTTTTTTCTTTCTCTCTTCCCCTTCTTCGCCCTATCCTTCCCCTCCTTTATCTCCTTATCTTCTGTTTACCTCTTTTGTTTTCCCCTTCATTCTTTCCTTCCTCTCCCTTTTCTTTGTCATTTTGTTATTATTTTTTTATTCCTCCCTATTCCTTCGTCTCCTTAGCTCACCCTTTCTCTTTTTCCTCTCCTTCCATTTTCCACTTTTAACCTTCTTCCCTTCACTTTCCCTCCTTCTGTCTCTCCCTATTTTTCTCTCCTTCCCTTCCTCTCCCTCGCTTCCCCGCTCTCTCCTTCCCCATACGGCTGCCATTGACTTCCCCACCCTCCTTCATTTTCTCACTCCTTTGCTCTTCTTTCCCCTCTTAGAAAGGCGGCCTGCGCGTGAAGCTTTTTTAGGCTGAACAGGACAGTCTTGTATAGAGGCAGAGGAGTGGTGGTAAGCGTAAGGGGTAAGGGCTAACGGCATTCTTAAACATATCGTCAACCTAACACACATATTTGGCTAGGCTTTCGTTAGGGTTTTGGTCTCTTCCATGGGTTGTTTGATGCCCCTCGTAGTATTCTGACCGTTCCTTTGTACCATGAACCTAAGAAAACACTCATGAGAACCCGATTGATCTCATCTTCGGCCTTAGAAAGTAATTGAGAGTTTTGGGGGTATTTTTATGGGTCCCAAGTGTTTCTAAGCCGCTCAGTCAGGCATTCAGCACAGTACTATCGGCCTATCTTCTCTACCATAATAGTGAGCCTTTCCTTAACCCAGCGTAGTCCTGTATGGCGAATTACTGTAATATCAGGCGGTGGTGTTGTGTGAGGCGGTAGCTCTACATTAATGAGAACTATATTAAATACTCCTCCGTTATGTTAATGCGCCTGTTATTATCAACATGGTGGACTCGAGAGGTGGATATGTTGTTTGGGTTGATGATAATAATAGTGGGATTAATAGTGACGTGCTGACATTATTCCATAATCACATTTAGCCCTTGCTTGTAGTACGATTAAACCAGCTCCTCCATTCTCATTTCAGGCATTCATTACTTAATTTTATTGTCTTTATTATTTTCATATTATTCATGTGTACTCTTTTCTTTATTTTATACGGTAGAGGAGGTAGACCAGTGCGGAACACACACAGCGCCGGTAGGCTTTCTTGGTGGGACCTGATGGTCGGCCCCAGCCCGTTATGGCGCATGCAAGTGTTTATTGTGGCGCCATCTTGCTTGGCTCATGCTGCCCCACCGGAGCTTATCTTTGAGCCTTTCTTTCGAGAGAGAATCTAGAATCCGGGTTGACAGGTGGTCTTCAGGACAGCATGTGGGTAGTCTTAGGCCACTCGGCGGTTACTGAAAAATCCCTTTCGTAGCGGCGGGCAGGACTCGAACTCTCGTCCTCCTGGACGCAGCGCCGGCACGCTAACCACTCAGCCACCGGTGTTATTTGGTGTCTGAACTCTCTTGACGGAGACGTGGGATCGAAGTGTCTTTTGTCCCAATCAGGCAACAGTCGAGCCACAAGGTATCAGGGGACAAACGCGCTATTGACGAGGAGTCGCGCGGGGCAGAGACTGACAGGAGAGAGAGAAGGGAGGGAGGTAAGCCGGATGTAATGCTCGCCTCAGTAGAGAGTTGGGTCACACAGAGGAACAAGAGTGGATAGCAAGAAGATATTCAACACTGCACGGGAAGATATAACTTTTCCTCCTCTCTCTTGATGTCATTGCTTTCTTTTCACCCCCATAAGAGTATGGCCCTAGACTGCCTGCTCCTGTCTGTCTGTCTCTACTTCTCTATCCCTCCCTGTCTGTCTGTATGTCTATTTAGTGAACGAACTTAACCTCCAGTGGTGCTCCGGTAACACATATTCAACCCTTGACGACTCTTGGGCCCAGAGAGGAAAGAGAAAAACTTATCCGGGCGGGACAAGATCGCAAATAAATGTGTGACTGTTTTTGGCTGTCTGTGTTTCTGAATCTGTATCTCTGAGTAGCTAACGAACGTAACCTCCAGTGGTACATATTTAACCCTTGACGGCTTTTTTGGGCCCGGAGAGGAAAGCAAACTTATCCGGCCGACACAAAATCGCAAATAAATGTGTGCCAAAGAGCGTCGGCCTGAAGGAGTGTTGATGGAGCACCTCTAGAGCACTCGTCCGCTCGCTAGCTACTCAAAGCCAAGATCAAGTCACCGGTTGGAGAGGCAGGCGGATAAATGGGCGACTTCTGCTGAATTGCTGCTCGTCATTTTTTATATATATTCAGTTTTTACCCTTCGTTTAGGAGTGGAGGGGGAAGAGGGAGAGAGAGAGGGAGAAAAATAGACAGAGATAGAGAAAAAATATATATAGGTAAAAATTGATGGATAGATAGATAAATAGATAGAGAAGTAAACAAATAGAGGTATATAATGATTTCTTGAGAGAGAGAGAGAGATGGGGGGGCGGGGGGGGCGGTATCACGTTGCAGCGTTTTCCTTTACGAAGAAAACTCGAGAAAAACAAGCACAGAACGACGACGAAGAGGAGGAGGAGGAGGAGGAGGAGGAGGAGGAGGAACAGGCGGATGGCAAACAATTATTGTCCCATTTAGCTCAAGGTCTGTTTTTCTATTTTTTTTTCCCCTCATCTATGAAGTCATCGGTCTGGTTATTTGTCCTTACCCAAAAGTTTTCGTGTTTCCTTCCAGCATAAATGGTAACGTCACCTTAGTTAGCGTGTTTTTCGAGTATGACACCTATGGACTATTTGTTAGCTTTTCCCAAGAAGATTTCCTTGTTTTCCCTTCATTAGCTGCACACCGAATCTCATGGTTAACCTGATAGCAGCAGGGATCATGTTTCTTAATGGTCCCTCTAAGCGAGAATAATGAGAAAAATCATTACTCACGCAAACCATTTCTTAATATATATCAACGCATTTGTGATCAGTTTATGCATCATCTATTTTGGGGGGTTTATATCATGGCAAAAATGTGGCCCGTCGCTAGTACACGGTAAAGCCACAAATTTGGCCCGTCGCTGCTACCGGGTTAAGTGTTTTGGGGTCTTTTTTTATAAGTTTCAGCATCATGATTTAGCTTTAGGACTTTTCCTCTTATTTTTTTCTCGTCATGTTTTCAGTCTCAGTAAATGCTGCGAGAGGCTTTTCAAACAGGCGAACTGAGGTGCCGAGACATTTAGAAATATTCGCTCATGTCATTTTCCTTTCCAGTTATACCAGAAGCCAAAGACAATCCCGGAAGTAACAGTGACAATAGCAGGAGGAGGGTAAAGGTGGAGGAAGTCATTGGTGTGATGTGGCTGGCGGGGAGATCGTGGCATTAGTGGAAGCGCGAAAGGTGCAGGTGGGGGTGGAGGTGGTGAGGGTGAGGGCGAGGACGCGGTGCTTTCCATTGTGTGAGTGAGAATAATCTTGATCAAACTCGACGGGGCGCTGAATGGAGCCGTGGCCGAGAAGAATGAATGGTTCGTGTAGACTCCTGTGGTGAACTGGAGCCCAGGTTTGTTGACGGACCCGACCGACCACAGAGACTTTTGGGTGTTAGTGAGGCAGGATTTGTAGGGGGAGAAGTGGGAGTAGTTTTTACGTGCTGCCTGTAGCGCTGGTAGGCTGTCTTCAGGGGCCTTTTGGGCGACCCCAGCCCGTTAGTGGCGCAGGCGAATTTTATTTATAGTGGCTGCCGTGGTATATGACTCTTGCTTGGCTCCCGCTACCCCCGATGCTCCCCTTGAACGAAGTCGCTGAAGTTAGGTTGATTGAAGATCTGGGCAGCATGTGGGTAATCTTCAGACACGGCGATAGCTTGAAAAATCAGCGTGTTTTGGTGGGACTCGAACCTAGGTCCACGGGTTCACCATGCCCGCACGCTGACCACTCGGCCACCGCCTGGGAGTGCGGCGATGGAGAAAGAGGTAGAAGTAGAGAGAGAGAGAGAGAGAGAGAGAAGATGAGGAGGAGGAGGAGAAAAATATTGAAAGAAAAAAAGAAATTAAAGAGAAGAAAAACGAGGAAGATGAAGAGCAAGAAAGGAGGAAGAAGAGGAGAAGGAGGGAAAGCAATCAGAGGAGAGGTGGAAAAGTGTATCATTTCTTCAATCAATCCTTAATTCTTACAACCGATCCGGAGCTGGAGCAATCTGGGAACAGCCTCGCAGACACCCAAAGAAACTCTAGTCCGTATTTTTAAACACACCAGCGCCTCAGTTCCCTTGTTTGAAAAGCCTCTCGTCCTAGAAGTTGCTGGGGGGATCTCCATGGGCTGTTTTGTGATACTAGTGATAGTTTTACACGACCTCTGCATCTTGACCGGGAGCAACACCCATGAAAACCCGACTAATCTTCTCTGTGGTCTTGGAAAATAGTCGTAGTGGGAGCCCGAGACGCCTGTTTGAAATGCCTCTCTTAGAAGTTGCTGGGGGGATCTCCATGGACTGTTTTGTGATGCTGTGATAGTTTTACCCGACCTCTGCATCTTGAACGGGAGAACCACCCATGAAAACTAGGCTTATCTTCTTATAGTAATAGTAGAAGACCATTTTTTCAGCCTTTCCTATAGTAATATAAGACTATTTTTTCAGCCTTTCCGATAGCAATATTGTCACCTCGTGCCTCATATTCAAGTCAAGATGCGAGACATTTGACAAGGCTTCCGTAGGGATTGTGAGGGGGGGGGGGGGGGGGTCTTTTCCAGGGGTAGTTTTATGACCCTGGTGGTATTCTGACCCTTTTTCTGTATCCCGAACCTAAAGAAACACTCATGATAACCCGACTTCCCTTATGGCCTTTGGAAACAGTTGATGGGAGAGGCGGAAGCGTCTGAAAACACCGACCTGTCTCCCGTATCATAAGAACAGAAAACAAACCCACCCATGCAACGTGACCCTCAAAAATAATTAAAAAAATAAGTTGAGTGAAGCGGACAGGCGGGGGGGGGGGGGGGGAGCCGAGCTGCAATGCTAACAATGACGGCCGGGCAGGAAACAAGTCCCGTGGCACGTCCCCTTTAACAGACAGATTACACACATCGACTTGGGACGACCCCCGAAGAAGGCCCGCCCTCAGACTCTGGCGAGTTGTGTCAAAAGATGTTCACGGACTCGGAATGAAAGAAAAAAAAACGGATGGGAAAGGAAACAAATCTTGTGAGGAGGAGAGAATTATACATCGACTTGGGACCTCGAAGAACATTAGTGCCGGGTCAAAAGATCTTCAAAACGGAGGTAAAAGGGAGAAAGAAGAGTGCGGCAGGATACGTAGAAGCTTGTTAGTTCGGTAAGGAAGGAAGGAAGGGAGCTAATGAAGAGACTTAGGTCCACATTTTAAAACTCTTCAGACCCTTAGACCTCGAAGAACACTAGTGCCGGGTCAAAACGGAGGTAAAAGGGAGAAATACGAGTGCGGCAGGATGCGTAAAATCTTGTCAGTTAGGTAAGGAAGGAAGGAAGGGAGCTAATGAAGAGACTTAGGTCCACATTTTTAAACTCTTCAGACCCTTAGACCTCGAAGAACACAAGTGCCGGGTCAAAAGATCTTCAAAACGGAGGTAAAAGGGAGAAAGACGAGTGCGGCAGGATACGTAAAAGCTTGTCATTAGGTAAGGAAGGAAGCGAGCTAACGAAGAGACTTAGTTCCATATTATTAAACAATTCGGAACCTTAGTGCATCAATTTAAAAAGCCTCTCGTCTCGTCTCGGCGCCGCCTCAGTTCGCCTGTTTGAAAAGCCTCTCGTAGAAGTTGCTGGGATTTCCATGGACTGTTTTGTGATCCTAGTGACAGTTTTACCCGACTTATGCATCTTGAACGGGAAAAGCAGCCCTCATGTAAACCTGGTTAAGTTTCCCTGTGGCCTTGGGAAATAGTCGTAGTGGTAGAGACGCCTGTTTGGAAAGCCTATCGTAAAAGTTGCTGGGATTTCCATGGACTGTATTATGATGTTAGTGACAGTTTTACCCGACTTCTGCATCTCGAACGGGCCTTGGGAAATAGTCGGAATGGGAGCCCGATGCGTTTAAGAATATGGACATTGTTAGATCCATTGGGGCTCATTGGTTTCTGTGTCGTTGTTGAAAAGTCGTATATTTTTATTACCCTGCTCCGTTTTCACATGACTTTTTTTTATTAGACAGATAGATAGATAGATGGATACATAGATATTGCTTTTTATATTATTTCCATGGAGGTCCGTTGTCAAATATCTTCGTCTCTCTCTCTCTCTCTCTCTCTCTCTCTCTCTCTCTCTCTCTCTCTCTCTCTCTCTCTCTCTCTCTCTCTCTCTCTCTCTCTCTCTCTCAACTATCTTCCGGTCTCTTATCCATTAGTGAGAATATATTGCGATAAAATAAGAAACGGGAGAGAGAGAGAGAGAGAAATCGAAAAGAGGAGGAGGAGGGAGGGAGTAGAGAAGAGTAGGGTAGTGAGCCTGTGGTTGGCTATCCTGGACAGGCAGGGGTGAGGTGGGCGGTGGTGGTGGAGGAGGTAGTGGTGGTGGTGGCTGACAACGGCGCTCTGGTCTCTCCCTCGCCTCGCCAGTATCTCCCAAGCTCTCGTGTTGGTGAGTGCTGTCCGCTGTCTCGGTCCGCCCTACAACATCGGTGGCTATATCAGTGCGGGGTTTATACACAACCCTTGCCGGTCTCGCAGTATATGTGTATGCCATTTGAGGGGTCCGTGTGAGTCGTGTGAGCTCCTGTGTCGTGTGTACGTGCGTGGGGGCCGCGGTGTGCCCTCCAATGTGAAGTGAAGTGACGGCCAATCCAGCCACGCCAGGACGAGGAGACTGACGCCGCGGAAGATGAGGTGTAGTGGGAGGAGGTGCCGCGTCTGTGAGGCCTTGTCGCCGTGTCATGAGGGACGCCTTGCCTGCCTGCCGCCGCTCAGGTGATGCTCTCTCACACACACACACACACACACACACACACACACACACACACACACACATTCACAAACACATTCACAAACACACACACACACACACACACACACACACACACACACACACACACACACACACACACACACACACACACACACACACACACACACTCACACTCTCTCTCTCTCTCTCTCTCTCTCTCTCTCTCTCTCTCTCTCTCTCTCTCTCTCTCTCTCTCTCTCTCTCTCTCTCTCTCTCTCTCTCTCTCACAGCATCTTAAGGAAAGCTATCCGCCCTTTAAGCGGTCCTCCAATACACATTTCCGCAGGCCAAGCGCGGCAATAATCATTTAAGGCCTAACAGACACGCCGCTCCCATCCACTCAACGAGACTTCCTTGTCTTGTACTTGTGGCGCCGCGGAGAGCACTGAGCCTACGCACTCGTCGCCTCTTTGGGCTTGGCTTGGCCTCACCGGGACACTCTTGAACAGGGCAGGTTATGGCAGGTTAGGTTAGGTTAGGTTAGCTTTAAGGTAGTTGGAGTCAATTAGGGTATTTTTAAGTGAGAAACATGATGAGAGTATTTTCCAAAACGCCCCGTGGTTAGTTTCGAAGCTACAGGCGAGCGCCTTCACTCAGGAACCACATATCCATACAGAGATTAGGAATGTGCCTCCGGGACATTGCCAGCAGATTACTAAGTGCACGTAGCAGCAAAGATACATCGCGTTACTTTTGCACGCCATGAAATATAGGTCGGTATTCTCAGAAGCTTCCTTCTCTTGCATCAACTCATCCCAAAGACCGAAGAAGAGATTAATCGGGTTGTAATGTAATGAGACCTTTTTCAAGGTACAGCAGAAGGATCAAACTACCACCAGAGCCATAAAACTGCCCATTGAAATGCCTCCCACGACTTCAGTGAAAGCCTTGGTAATTGTGTGCCCTTAACTGCCGAAATGTTTAAGAATGCGGCCTGTGCAGTTCATTCCTCTTCTCCTGCACGACTTGATGTGATACCAGAAGCGTGTACTTGCCATACGAATTTATATTTTTTTTCGAGTTTCAATGATTGATTTTTTTTATGGCCAGCGGTTTTCAAAGAAGAGGCCTGCCTAGAGTCAACCCTCCCCACGCTATAGCGCCACAGACTGCATTGCACAAACCTTGGGACGAACCTTATGTCTGAAATAAGCTTTTTTCCTCATGTTCTTGGTCGGTATTGTCAGACGCTTCCACCTCTCACATCACGTACTTCCAAAGGCCGAAAAGAAAATCAGTCGGGTTCTCGTGAGTGTTGTTTGAGGTTCTTGGTACAGAGGAAGGGTCAGACTACCACCAGGGTCATTAAATGTGGTTCTCATGAGAGTTTTTTGAGGTTCTTGGTACAGAGGAAGGGTTAGACTACCACCAGGGTCATTAAATGTGGTTCTCATGGGTGTTTTTTGAGGTTCTTGGTACAGAGGAAGGGTCAAACTACCACCAGGGTCATTAAATGTGGTTCTCATGAGAGTTTTTTGAGGTTCTTGGTACAGAGGAAGGGTCAGACTACCACCAGGGTCATTAAATGTGGTTGTCATGAGTGTTTTTTGAGGTTCTTGGTACAGAGGAAGGGTCAGACTACCACCAGGGTCATTAAATGTGGTTGTCATGAGTGTTTTTTGAGGTTCTTGGTACAGAGGAAGGGTCAGACTACCACCAGGGTCATTAAATGTGGTTCTCATGGGTGTTTTTTGAGGTTCTTGTTACAGAGGAAGGGTTAGACTACCACCAGGATCATTAAATATGGTTGTCATGAGTGTTTTTTGAGGTTCTTGGTACCGAGGAAGGGTCAGACTACCACCAGGGTCATTAAATGTGGTTCTCATGAGAGTTTTTTGAGGTTCTTGGTACAGAGGAAGGGTCAGACTACCACCAGGGTCATTAAATGTGGTTCTCATGAGTGTTTTTTGAGGTTCTTGGTACAGAGGAAGGGTCAGACTACCACCAGGGTCATTAAATGTGGTTCTCATGGGTGTTTTTTGAGGTTCTTGGTACAGAGGAAGGGTCAGACTACCACCAGGGTCATTAAATGTGGTTCTCATGAGAGTTTTTTGAGGTTCTTGGTACAGAGGAAGGGTCAGACTACCACCAGGGTCATTAAATGTGGTTCTCATGAGAGTTTTGAGTTCTTGGTACAGAGGAAGGGTCAGACTACCACCAGGGTCATTAAATGTGGTTCTCATGGGTGTTTTTTGAGGTTCTTGGTACAGAGGAAGGGTCAGACTACCACCAGGGTCATAAAAGTACTCCTGGAAATGCTCAAACTCCTACGAAAGCCAAGCTGAATATGAGTTCTTGGGCACCGAAATAATTAAGAATGCGACCATCCATTGATAAAGAGCAACAGCCTCAGTTCATTTTATTCGTATAACAATCTGTGGGTGGTTTTTTATTCCACGTTTTCAGAATCTTAATCAAAATTCAGTTAAGCGATAGAGTGAGTGTGTGAGTGAAGCGACGCGCCCCCGGATGTCTGCTCCCCATTAGTTAGTTAGATAGAGTGAGCTGGTTCATCTTGCCTCTCCCTTTCCTTCATCTCTCCACTTTCTTCCCCATTCTTCTCCTCGCCCTCCTCCTCTCCTCACTCTCCTTCTCCTTTCTCCTCTCCTCCTCTCCTTCTCTTTCTTTCCCTCCTTCTCCTTTCTCCTCTCCCTCATCTCTCCACCTTCTTCCCTTCCTTCTCCACTCCCTCCTCCTCCCCTCACTCTCCTTCTCCTTTCTCCTCTCCTCCTCCTCTCCTTCTCTTTCTTTCCCTCCTTCTCCTTTCTCCTCTCCCTCATCTCCATCTTCTTCCCTTCCTCCTCCACTCCCTCCTCCTCACTTTCCTTCTCCTTTCTCCTCTCCTCCTCCTCTCCTTCTCTTTCTTTCCCTTTTTCTCCTTTCTCCTCTCCCTCATCTCCATCTTCTTCCCTTCCTCCTCCACTCCCTCCTCCTCACTTTCCTTCTCCTTTCTCCTCTCCTCCTCATCTCCTTCTCTTTCTTTCCCTTTTTCTCCTTTCTCCTCTCCCTCATCTCCATCTTCTTCCCTTCCTCCTCACTTTCCTTCTCCTTTCTCCTCTCCTCCTCCTCTCCTTCTCTTTCTTTCCCTTTTTCTCCTTTCTCCGCTCCCTCATCTCCATCTTCTTCCCTTCCCTTCGCAATGGGTGGCTGTTCGTCGACAACTGGGACCTCTTCTTTGGCAACGACGCCCTCTACGCCCGTGACGGGATACACTTGACGTTCAAGGGTGTTGAGGCCCTCTCAGACTCCCTTGAGCGAGCACTTGGTACCCTGAGGGATTTTTTAGTATAGGCGAGGGGGGGAGGAGTAATGGGAGCAATGGGAGGAGTAATGGGAGAGGACATCTAGCTCATAATATAACCAGGCAGCTTAGAAGTAATTATAGGGGAGTAACAGAGGACTGGCTAAGAATCTTCTATAATAACAGTAGGAGCCTCAGAAACAAGATAGACTTACTAAGGGGTGAAGCTTGTTCAGAAAATTTTGACATAATAGCGATCACTGAGACATGGATAGACACTGCCAATAGAAATTTTAGATCAGAATTTGAAATAACGGGTTATCAGATGTTTCACAAAGACAGAAGGGGCAGAAAGGGAGGTGGAGTTGCGCTATATGTTAAAGACTCACTTAAATGTTCAGTTAACAATTCAGTCAAAACTAACATGGATTCAGAATCAGTTTGGGTGGACGTTTACAAAGGGAAAGAAAAACTAACTCTAGGAGTTATGTACAGGCCACCCAGCCTTAACAGGCAGGACACGAGTATATTACTACAGGAGATTGGCAGGGCGAGTAGGAGTAGAAATGTCTGCGTAATGGGGGACTTTAATTATAGGAATATAGACTGGGAAGACCTAGTGGGTGACCTGGAAGCCGAGGACTTTCTTGAAGTTATACAAGATAATTTCCTTAAGCTGGTAGTTACTGAGCCTACCAGAGGAGATAACATATTAGACTTAGTCCTAACCAATAATGGGAACTTGCTACGTGAGTTGGAGGTGGGCGGAGAGTTAGGAAATAGTGACCACAGAACGATTCGTTTTAGCTTAGACTGGGCGGTAACCCGCGAACCAAACCCAGTGTTAGTGCCAGATTTCAGAAGAGCAAATTACGAGGGGCTTCGAAGACATCTTGAAGGGGTAAACTGGGATAATTTAGGGATTCATGAGGGCCAGAACTGCGGATTGGAGAGCCAGGAGAACCAGGTAGAAATGTCTTACAATAATTTAGTTAGTGTAATAGTAGAGGGGCAAGGACAGCATATACCACAGCGAACACTTAGAAAAGAAAACAATGATCCTAAGTGGATGACTCGTGGACTAAAACACGAGATTGGGTTAAAGAAGGGAATTTATCAGAAAATAAAGAATGGTGAAACACATCTCAGGGGCCGGTACGTCGAACTATCTAGACTAGTTAAGAAAAACACCAGGATAGCAAAAAGGAACTATGAGATCAAAGTAGCAAATGAGGCGAAAAGTAATCCTAAGGGCTTCTTTCAGATGTATAGAACAAAAACACGGGAGAAAATTGGACCGCTGAAAACAAACACAGGGGAGCTAGTAGGAAATTACGAAAATGTGAGCACATTGTTGAACGACTACTTCCTTTCAGTATTCACACAGGAGGATCGAACGACTATACCGGAAAGGGTTCAGGTGTACGAGGGCGGGGATGGCGATAAATTGAGGGATATAATCATTACCAGGCAAGTAGTTCAGGATGAGATAGATGAGCTTAAGAAGAACAAGTCGCCAGGTCCTGACGGGACATTTCCGAGGGTATTAAAATAATTAAGTGATGTACTCAGTGACCCACTAACCGACATCTTTAAGATGTCGGTAAATACTGGCTATGTGCCGAGCCTATGAAAAGTAGCTAATGTGGCGCCGATTTTCAAAAAGGGGGACAGGTCAGTTGCTTCAAACTATCGCCCAATTAGCTTAACATCGGTTATAGGCAAGATGCTGGAGTCCATAATAGCCAGGAACATTCGGGAGCATTTAGAGAAACATAGCTTAATTCACGACTCGCAGCATGGGTTCACAAAAGGTAGGTCATGCCTCACCAATCTCTTGTCCTTCTACAATAAAGTATTTGAGGCGGTTGACAGAGATGAAAATTATGATGTAATCTATCTTGATTTTAGTAAAGCGTTTAACAAAGTTCCTCACCAACGACTGTTGCTTAAATTACAGACTCACGGAGTAGAGGGTAAAGTTTTGAGCTGGGTCAAGGTGTGGCTTAGCAATAGAAAGCAAAGAGTGCAAATCAATGGTAAAAGATCTGACTGGGGATGTGTTTCGAGTGGGGTCCCACAAGGTTCGGTATTAGGTCCACTTTTGTTTATTATTTATATCAATGACATAGATACAGGAATTAGTAGTGATGTTAGTAAATTTGCAGATGATACCAAGATCGGTAGAGTAATTGAGTCGGATTAGGACGCTAGTATTCTCCAGGGTGAACTCAACAGATTGTATGCCTGAGCGGATAAATGGCAGATGGAGTTCAATGTAGGGAAGTGCAGTATTCTGAGTGTAGGTAAGAACAACCCCTCACATAACTATTGCTTAAATGACACTGTCATAAGCAGGTCTGGGTGCGAGAGGGACTTAGGGGTCTTAGTGAGCTCTGATCTCCGTCCAAGGGCACAATGCATTCAAGCTAGAAATCGAGCAAATAGGGTACTGGGATTTATTTCAAGGAGCGTAAGCAACAGAAGCCCCGAAGTCTTCCTCAAACTATATTTAGCATTAGTTAGACCTCATCTTGACTATGCGGTTCAGTTCTGGTCACCTTTCTATAGAATGGATATCAAAATGTTAGAATCGGTGCAGAGGAGGATGACTGAGATGATTCAGGGGTTGAGAAACTTGCCATACGAGGAAAGACTCAAACAGTTAAACTTGCATTCTCTAGAAAGGCGAAGGGTGCGTGGAGACAGGATCGAGGTTTATAAATGGATGAAGGGCTTTAATAAGGGAGACATTCATAAGGTTTTGTTGGTAAGAGAACCGGGTAGGACACGAAGTAATGGGTTTAAACTGGATAAATTCAGATTCAACAGGGACACAGGCAAAAATTGGTTTGCAAACAGGGTAGTGGATGAGTGGAATAGGCTTAGCAGTCACGTGGTGAGTGCCAATACAATTGTCACATTCAAAAATAGACTAGATAAATTCATGGACAGCGATATTAGGTGGGATTAGATACACGGGAGCTTAGGGTCAAAGGAGCTGCCTCTTCAGAATGGACATCAACTTGCTAGAATCAGTTCAGAGGAGGATGACCAAGATGATTCAGGGGCTGAGGAACCTCCTATATCAAAATAGGCTGAAACATCTAAACTTACATTCACTAGAGAGCCGAAGAGTGCGGGGAGATCTGATAGAAGTATTCAAATGGGTCAGGGGTTACAACAAAGGCGATATAAGTAATGTACTGAGAATTAGCCAGCAGGATAGAACTCGCAGTAATGGATTTAAATTAGAAAAGTATAGATTTAGGAGAGATATAGGCAAGCATTGGTTTAGTAATAGGGTGGTGGGGGAATGGCATAGACTCAGCAATCACATAGTTAGTGCAGGGACGGTGGCTTGTTTTAAGAGTAGACTGGATAGCTACATGGACGAGGACGACAGGTGGCAGTGAGGTGTGGGTGCAGTAGGGTGACGGGGTACTGGATGCGTACCTAGTACCGCCGGTATAACGAGGATCAAGCCTCTACCTGTTACCCCTGTAACTACACCTCACCCATCGTGAGTAGTTGGGGGGATTCTGGAGCTGCCCTGTGTAGGCCACCCGGCCTCTTGCAGTTTCCCTATGTTCTTATGTTCTTATGTTCCTTCTCCACTCCCTCCTCCTCACTCTCCTTCTCCTTTCTCCTCTCCTCCTCCTCTCCTTCTCTTTCTTTCCCTCCTTCTCCTTTCTCCTCTCCCTCATCTCTCCATCTTCTTCCCTTCCTTCTCCACTCCCTCCTCCTCACTTTCCTTCTCCTTTCTCCCCTCCTCCTCCTTCTCTCCTTCTCTTTCTTTCCCTCCTTCTCCTGTCTCCTCTCCCTCATCTCTCCACCTTCTTCCCTTCCTTCTCCACTCCCTCCTCCTCACTTTCCTTCTCCTTTCTCCTCTCCTCCTCCTCTCCTTCTCTTTCTTTCCCTCCTTCTCCTTTCTCCTCTCCCTCATCTCCATCTTCTTCCCTTTCTTCTCCACTTGCCTCCTCTCCTCACTTTCCTTTTTTTTTTTTTTTCTTCCTCCATCAGTCATCTCAGAGCCAAACGAAAACCTATACTGCCAATACCAGCGTTTAATCGACACGTAATGACGAGTGTGTGTGTGTGTGTGTGTGTGTGTGTGTGTGTGTGTGTGTGTGTGTGTTTGTGTGAGGGATCCAAACACACACACACACACACACCCACACACACCCCGAGAGAGAGAGAGAGAGAGAGAGAGAGAGAGAGAGAGAGAGAGAGAGAGAGAGAGAGAGAGAGAGAGAGAGTCGTCGGAGTCGTTTCCTCTACCCTGATACTCTACTCGACTTTAATTTCGTTTTTTTTGTAATTTGTCTATGTTACACTTCTTAAATGTATTTGCTGGTTTGTGGGTTGGCGTCCAGCACCAGGAAGCTTCAAGTGGTGCGTCGATTGATAGACTTTGCGAACCAGTGCCCTAAACTGGCGAGAAAAACTCCCTTGCATCACAGCGTTGAGCACTAGCCGCGGTGTTTGTGTAACATCCCCGCCGGCACGCCGCGGCCCCAGGAGCCAGCGTGGACGCTTCCCCAAGGCCCCGGAACACGGCGCTCTGTTGCTGCTGGGGCTGCTGGGCCGTCTCGGGGGAAGGGGGCGAGGAAGGCGACGCCCTACCCTCACAACCACTTTCATTCTGCAACTAAGCTGATCAGTTTGGTAGTTGCTGGGTTACGCCAGGATTTACTGGCTCGTGCTAACACTGCTCACCTACTCTCTCTCTCTCTCTCTCTCGCTCTTGCTCTCGCTCTGTCCCTATCTCTGTCTCCCAGTCTCTCTGTCACGCAAGTTATAAAAGAATGGTATTAAACATGTCTAAATATACCATTAGATTACATTCGGCGCCACTTAGGGGTGAGGGGATGAGCGCCACTAACGGCCGTGGGTAGCTGGAGTAAACGGGTAGCGAACACCTGCTCTAGACTAAGGCAAGCCACACACACTCTGCACAGCCCTGAACCTGAACCGAAACCACGATTATAGCGCTGCCGTGGCCAAGACTATTTTTTTTTTTTTACAGCAAAGGAAGCAGTTCAAGGGCAAAAAAAAATAATAATGAGAAAAAAAGTCCGCTAATCACCGCCTCTATAGAAGAAAAAAAAAGAGTTTAGAGGAGTGGCCAAAAGAGAGATCGGTTTCGGTGGGAGAGGTGTCTCTATACGTACGTCACCTACATCAGGATCAGTATCAGCGCACCGTCGCGGGCAAGGTACAGTTCGCAGGCCGCCGGGTCACTCGTACTTTCATCGCCATCGATTCGCTGTAAACGTGTATTGATTGGCTGCCTTGAGTAGTTAGCCGGGAGGAGCAGGAGTACAAGAAGGGGAGGAGAGGAGAGGAGAGAAGAGAATAAAAGGGAAGGGAAGGGAAGAGGAAAGAAAAAAAGATGGGGAGAGGCGAGCAAAGGAGAGGAGAGTAGAAGAGAAATGTAAAGAAAATATAAGAAGAAAAAAGGAGATGAGAGGCGAGGCAAGGAGAGAAGAGAAGAGGAGAAGAGATGGAAGGAAGAGAGAGAATCAGAGCAGAGGACATTCTCATAAATCCCTGAACGTTCCTTTCTGAGTTAAAAGCCGGAAATGTACTTTAGACTAGAGGCTCAGGTTATCGATCTCCTCGTGTTGGCCTTGGGAAATGTACTCCTGATATCAGATTGCTTTTCCGCGTTGAAGAGTCAGAGGAGGAGAGCATCAAGACACCTCTCCACCCGGAACTGACCTCTCTTGACCTCCCGTTCTTTGTTTCTTCCTATTATTAAGTTAGTCTTCTGCCCAATCCCTGTCACCCCAGTCTGTTATGAGTATTCGTCTGATAATATTTTGAGCCAAGGTTATTTGAAGGTCTTTATGTACTATTTGGAGGGTCATCTACTTTATATATAGAGCAAACTGACAAGAAAAAAATGTAGTAAAATGCGGTATCATCTCGTTATTGTGTTTTCCTCGTAATATGTGGTGTTTATCGCATCGCAAGTAGTCACTGACCAACACTGCTTTAAGTTGAGGAGATAAAGGGCACAAGATTACTACATGGGCTTTCTTTGCTAATGTTGTTGTTGCTGGTTATGTTTTTTTTTTGTGTTTTTTTTTTACCCTTGAGCTGCCCTTCCTGCCTTGCTGTAAAATAAGAAAATAAGGGACGTCTGATAATTGTTCTAAGGTCAGGAGAATCGAAGCGGGAGAGCAAGGGGGAGGGAGGAGAAGGTTTGATATTGCTGCAGGCTTCAAGTACGTATATTCTAGGCGTTCTGTTCATAAGCTCTGCAAGTACAGGACGTAAATATGTTATGTTCAGATGTTGGCTGGACAGTATTCCCTAGAGACCTTTTTTTGTGTGTGTGTGTGTCTGTCTGTCTGTGTGTACGTGTGTTTGTATCAGTGCGTGTATGTGTGTGTGTGTGTGTGTGTGTGTGTGTGTGTGTGTGTGTGTGTGTAAGAGCGTGGAGGAGGCAGCGGTGGAAATCGATCATTTTCTATCAAGCTTCTCAGGAAATGGCCAAATTATTTTTCTGGATGGCGCGCGGAGAAGAGCTTCCGTCAGATTTTCTCTTTTTTTCAGCAAGGGAGGCGCCCACTACGAGTATCTACCAAGGCCAGAGAAGATTGACCGGGATTTCATGAGTGTTTTCATCCGTTCATGGCGCAGAAGTCGTGTAAAACTATCACTAGGATCACAAAACTCCATGAAAACGCCAGCATCAACTTCTACGACGAGAGGCTTTTCAAACAGGCGATCTGAGGCGCTGATACGTTTAAGAATACGGACTTAGAACTAGACCAAGATTAACACCTGGCCTGATGGTGGTGAGCTCTTCTTTCCCCATCTTGCCGTGTCTCCTCTCCACCATCCTCAACCTCCACCGTCAGTTATAATATATTTTCATAGTCACTTGGAGATGGCCAGATTACGCTTCTTGATGCTGGTAATGCTTTCGGTGGACTTGGTGTTGTGGGCGATGAGCTTCACCGCACTCTGGCAAGCTGCTCACAAGACCGACCGCCTGGAGAAGCTCTTGGACGAGGTAGCGCCCGGCGAGGCCCACCCAGTGCTCAAGATGCCGATGTTAGCCTTCACATCAAACCCGGATGAGACAGGGATGGTTTGCACGGTCCCTACGAAGAGGTGGCTGCTGGTTCCTGTCCTCGGCCCCGTGATTGTAGCCAAGCAGCACCAGGTCTATTCGAGGTGTCTGGTGGCTAAGATCAACGCCTTCTCCAAGTCCCGTAGTCACCGGCGCTTTGGCTCTGCGCGGACTGTCGTGTTTGTGATGATCCTGACGATGACTCTTGCAGGCTCCGCTAAGCTGCCAATCAGACTCCCAGAAACCAGCGTGACTGCACTCTTGCTCCGACTTTGGGGCTGAGCGACTCTTTCATATTTAATTCCCATATTATTCATTCCACTTAAGTGCACATTAAGCTGCCATTTGCGCTTTAACAATTGACTTTATGATACTGAGCTAAGTTTTCCGTCTCATGGGATATCCTTCACATTCAAGAGGAGAGTATCGATACACTTCTCCTCCCGATATTGATCTCTCTTTTGGCCACTTCTAAACTCTCTTCTTTTAGGGGCAGTGATGAGTGGGCTTTTTTATTGCCCTTGAGCTGCTTCCTTTGATGTAAAAAAAATAACAAGCTCTTTCATTATTCATCTCTTCCACTGTACAATAAAACGCCATATGCCCATTATACTGTTAGTCTTGTTACGTTAATCCGTGTATTTTTTGCGAGTATCCAAGTTTTTAATTCGTTTTATCTATGTTCTATAAGTTGTAAATGCCCTTTCGCTGTAATAAGCAATAGTTTGTCCATTTTCTCTTACATATTTCTCTCGTATAGCCATTTACTTTAACTTTTTGCCCAGCCTCTCTTTGCCTCCTGTTCGCGTCTACCTGGTATCAATCCCCTCTTTGCGACCTTCTGTTGACCACCCATCCCTGCCTCCCTGCCTACGGCCACCCATCCCTCACTATTACGTGCTTTCCCCCTCGTCCCACCCCTAGTTTAATCTCCATTCATGTCCTAATACTGTCTAAGCTTTCGTGTATTCCTTGGTCTCCTGTTTCATGATCCGTTCTTTCTCTTCTCTTCTCTTCTATTTTTTTCTTCTTGTTTTCTTTTTTCTTCTTCTTTTTCCTATTCTCGTTCTTCTTCCCCCCCCCCCCACACACACACACACTCTCTGCCTTTCACCTCCGTCCTTCACTATCTCCTTCAGCGGCTCCACGGACTCACCACGACCCTCTCAAGACGTCAAATTGTCACTCGAGGACCGTTTGCCCCGTGACCACGCATAACATAACATGACCCCCCTCTACCATGCGCCTTATATTAACAGCCTCCCGCCGCTCTGCCACCCCGTTGAGACCGCCACTTCCACCCACCAACGCACTCTCTCTGTCTGTGGTTTGACTCATCATAACATTATTCTTGTACTATTACGTGTTTTATCCAAGTTTAAATCTCATACGTGTCGTGTAAGGAACTCTACGAATAATACGCGCTCGTTTTAACTAACTTCTGAAGTGTTTACGTTCTAACTACAACAGCGTCCACGTTCCTTCTCTTCACCAGTACATTTCTAGGAACGAGGTGATGGTGGTGGTGGTGGTGGTAGTGATGGTGGTGGTGGTGGTGGTGGCAGAGAAAGGGAAGAAAGACGAGGAGGAAGAGGAGGCTGAGGAGAAGGAAGAGCAGAATAAGGAAGAAAGAGAGGAGAAGGAGGAGGAAGAGGAGAAGGAGGAGGAAGAGGAGGAGAAGGAGGAGGAGGAAGAGGCGAGTGGTGAATGAGGGAGATTGGGTGACCTCAGAAATTTATTGAAGGGAAAATTGAAGAGAGAGAGAGAGAGAGAGAGAGAGAGAGAGAGAGAGAGAGAGAGAGAGAGAGAGAGAGAGAGAGAGAGAGAGAGAGAGAGAAGGGAATAAGAGGGAAGGTAATTAACACTTTTTTATATTTTTTTTGTTCGACTTCGACAACTTACAAGATTGCTGCCGAGTGTGTGCAAACGGAGGAGGAGGAGGAGGAGGAGGAGGAAGAAGAAGAAGAAGAAGAAGAAGAAGAAGAAGAAGAAGAAGAAGAAGAAAAAGAAGAAGAAAAAAAAGAAGAAGAAGAGGAAGAAGAAGAGAAGAATGGGAAGAGAAAAAGGAGAAGGAGGAAAAGGAGGAGGGGGAGGAGAAGGAATAAGAAGAAAAAATAACAAGGAAAAGGAGGAGGAGGAGGAGAAAAAGAAGGAGAAGGAGGAAGAAGAAGAAGAAGAAGAAGAAGAAGAAGAAGAAGAAGAAGAAGAAGAAGAAGAAGAAAAGAAGAATGGGAAGAGAAGAAGGAGAAGGAGGAAAAGGAGGAGGAGGAGGAGGAGGAATAAGAAGAATAAAAGCAAGGAAAAGGAGGAGGAGGAGAAGAAAAAGAAGGAGAAGGAGGAAGAAGAAGAAGAAGAAGAAGGGAAAAAAAACATGAGTAGGAACGCGAGAAGGAAGAAGAATGAGAAGAAGAAAAAGAAGAAGAGTCCAAGGGCAAAAACTAGGCCGAAGAGGAGGGAGGAGAAGTTCGAGAAAAGAGATTAGCATTAGAGAGAAGTAATCAAGAGGTGGAATTAGGAGAGTCACGCGAGGAAGGGAGGATTGCAAAAGGGCTGCTGAGGAGGCTGAGGGGGGCGTTAATGGGCTTAGTTTGGTGGGTTGATGTGCGTTGAGTATGACCATGACCATCAGCATCATCAGTATCAGTAGCAGAGGAACTTAGTGTCCTTAAAATGCTTCAAAAACTCCAGCTGCGTGCGCGTGTGTGTGTGTGTGTTTCTGTGTGTCTGTGCATGGTCGGTATTCTCAGATGTCGCTTTCCACATCAACTATTTCTAGAGGCCGAAAAGGAGATTGATCGGGTTCTAATGAGGGTTTTTATAGGTTCGTGGCACAGAAGAAGGGTCAAACTACCACTAAGGTAAAAAAAAAAAGCACCCGTGGAAATGCCCTCAACTCCTACGAAAGCCTTGTAAAATGTGTTTTTTAGGTCCATGGTACAGAAGAAGGGTCAAACTACTCCCAGGGTCATAAAAGTACCCCTGAGAAGGCCCAGAACTCCTACGAAAGCCATGTAAAATATGTGTGCTTGGGTTAGGGTTAGGGAAAGAGGTTATTGATTAATGACGTTACTGAGATGGATGTAAGACCTTGTGACCTTAGAGAAATAGGTTATACCAATGGTTTTCTTCTTGTTGTTTCAGCCGTGGAGGTGGTGGTGAGCGCGGGGTGAGGGAGGGAAGAACCTAGATGGCGAAGGCAGACAGTTGGCGAGTCCGGCTGCCTCCTCCTCTTCCTCCACCGCCCCGCCCTCGCAATGGAAGCCCGCCATGCCCCCCAGCAAGCCACCGCTACGCCAAAACCTCTCGTCTTCGCCAAGGTTAGTAGAAGGAGAGAGAGAGAGAGAGAGAGAGAGAGAGAGACAGACAGACAGACAGACAGACAGACAGACAGACAGACAGACAGACAGACAGACAGACACACACACACACACACACACACACACACACACACACACACACACACACACACACACACACACTCAAACGTAACTTAATTTTAAACCAAAAATAAAATCAACATATCTCCCATTCTTCTTTCCTAAAAAATTAAAAAAACATCGTGTTACTTTAAAAATCTAATATCATGAAGTCGACGATTCCTTTGTCCCAGCACTGAGGGACCTAAGCACTCCATTAGTTGTGTCTTGGGTCGTTCCTTCCACGGCGGTGTTTTTTTGTGTATGTGTGTTTTAAGTCTTTGTTTTCATTTCATAATTATTTGTTCGTATTTTTTTTCTTCGTTTTTCGTTTCATAATTTTATCTGCTTGTGTTTTTTTTTCTTCGTTCTCACTTCATAATTATCATCTGCTTGTGTGTTTTTTTCTTCGTTCTCACTTCATAATTATCATCTGCTTGTGTGTTTTTTTCTTCGTTCTCACTTCATAATTATCATCTGCTTGTGTGTTTTTTCTTCGTTCTCACTTCATAATTATCAGCCGCTTGTGTGTTTTTTTCTTAATTTTCACTTCATAATTTTACCTGCTCGGTCGTCTTGTCAACTCCTCACTTTGTATAACAGGTAGTGAGTGTAGTGTGGGTAGTGAGTTTATTGTGGATAGTGTGGTGTAGTGTGGTGTAGGATAGGTAGTGTGGGTAGTAAGTTTATTGTGGGTAGTGTGGTGTAGTGTTGGTAGTGTGGTATAGTGTGGGTAGTGAGTGTAGTGATGAGCTAAAAGGTCACCGCGCCAGAGGCCACTTCTGCGGCCTGTACCTGACGCCCCAGCCCCGCACTGTGGACAATGAAGGTGAAGGTGACCCCGCTCACACTCGTGACTGTCGGAAACGCTTTTAATCAACCCCTTTTGGCACTTACGCTGTATATATACATTAGTTCATCGGTGGTATAGTTGGTATGCTGCCCTGACTTCTACTTAGAAGGCTCGGATTCGATCCCCGGCACTCAGTTGTACTCATTACGGGATATTTTCACTGTGTTATTGCAGTTTCTCTAATGTATATATATACAGCGTATGTGCTAAAAGGGGTTGATTAAAAGCGTTTCCGACAGTCACGAGTGTGAGCGGGGTCACCTTCACCTTCATGTCCACAGTGCGGGGCTGGGGCGTCAGGTACAGGCCGCAGAAGTGGCCTCTGGCGCGGTGACTTTTTAGCTCAGTGGTGTTCATTAGGGGTGTATCATTATTATTATTATTATTATTATTATTATTATTATTATTATTATTATTATTATTATTATTATTATTATTATTATTATTATTATTATTATTATTATTATTATTAATTATTATTATTATTGTCATCATCATCATCATTATCATCATTATTTCTTTTGCGTTTCGATATCCCCTCCTCCTCCTCCTCCTCCTCCTCCTCCTCCTCCTTCCTACCCCCCGCCATTGGCATCCCTTTGTTAAGCAGACAACAATACGCTCGGAAGGAGATGGCAACAATGAGTCCCATTTAGGAGGTGAGGGGACCAGGCGGAGGAGGAGGAGGAGGAGGAGGAGGGGGGGAAGAAAAGTCCACCACAAAATCATTTCAGACAGACAGACAGACAAACAGACAAACAGACAGACGTGCTAACAGACAGACAGACAGGCAGACAGACAGACAGACCCTGCGATAATTAGGATAAAGGACAAAATTTGATTCTCTCTCTCTCTCTCTCTCTCTCTCTCTCTCTCTCTCTCTCTCTCTCTCTCTCTCTCTCTCTCTCTCTCTCTCTCTCTCTCTCTCTCTCTCTCTCTCTCTCTCTCTCTCTCTCTCTCTCTCTCTCTCTCTCTCTCTCTGTGTGTGTGTGTGTGTGTGTGTGTGTGTGTGTGTGGCGTGCTAGCAGCCAGGTGTTTCTCAAGTTTGAAAGGCGACAGAGAGAGAGAGATGAGGTCAGGTCGATTTCCCTCACATCCCATCGCTACACACGCATCAGTCTCCGTTGAGTTCACAGTGTGCTCGCAGCGGCCTCAATAACAAGACATCCTGTACTCCCTCTATTCGGGGACCTCCTCAGTGATCCGCCGCGCAAACACACCTTTTTTTTTTTTTTTTACAGTAAAGGAAAATAAAGCCCGCCAATCACTGCCCCTATAAAAAAGAGTTTAGAAAAGTGGCCATAAGAGAGGTATACATCGGGAGGAGAGGTGTGTCGATGCTCTCCTCTTTCTTCTCGAACTGGACGGTCATAATGAAACCAGACTGGCGAGATCGTTTTGGCGTGCTCCGGCGGGTCCTCTCCTACCCTCCGCTCTGCTACCCTGCCAAAACACCCATCTCTTTCTCTCATATATTACCTATAGCTAACTGAACTGTAGAAAATTGAAGAGGTTGGTTCGGGCGGTTCCAAAGTCACTGTGTTGGACTGTAAAATCGGCTCGACACGCGTCCACGTTCCCTGAGCGCCCCGCGGAATGGGTGCTGGAGGCGGCATACCCGGAAGGCGTCGGGCTAGGCCGCGACCTGATGACAAGCCTGCAAAGAGTAGAGGATGCCTGACAAGTAGTGGAAAGAAGGCTGTGGAGTGTGTAGGTGTCCGTCTATGTGTGTGTGTGTGTGTGTGTGTGTGTGTGTGTGTGTGTGTGTGTGTGTGTGTGTCATGATGTTTCCCGTGCCTCACATTATTTTTTTCACCGTTCTTCGTTACCTCAAAGTTTTTTTTTCTTTTTTTTTTATACGGCGTGGACAAGACTGCGTGACTGACTGACTGTGTGTGTGTTTGTGTGTGCGTGTGTGTGTGTGTGTTTGTGTGTGCGTGTGTGCGTGTGTGTCTGTATGTGTGTGTGTTTGTGTGTGTGTGTTTAGGTAATGCCTGTAGCGCCGATAGGCTTTCCTGAGGGGTCTCTTCAATAACCCCAGCCCGTTAGTGGTGCAGGCGAATTTTATTTATAGTGACTGCCGTGATATACGTATGACTCTTGCTGTGTGTGTGATCTAGCTAACCCGTCATCCTCTCCCCGTCAGATGGAGGCACTGGTGAGGGAAATGCAAGACCCGGAAACTGGTGTTCCAATCCGAAGCCAGAAGCTATTCCTCACTTCCATCCCATCCGCCTTCATGGGTAAGTTGGGCGTTGTACTGCCTCTCCCCCTCCCCCCCCCCTCTCTCTCTCTCTCTCTCTCTCTCTCTCTCTCTCTCTCTCTCTCTCTCTCTCTCTCTCTCTCTCTCTCTCTCTCTCTCTCTCTCTCTCTCTCTCTCTCTCTCTCTCTCTCTCTCTCTCTCTCTCTCTCTCTCTCTCTCTCTCTCTCTCTCTCTCTCTCTCTCTCTCTCTCTCTCTCTCTCTCTCTATATATATATATATATATATATATATATATATATATATATATATATATATATATATATATATATATATATATATATATATATATCTGTCATTCTATTTATCTATTTTCTATATGGGTGAGTACCAAGTTTTTTTCCTGTCTCCCATTTGCCTTTCAACGTCTTGGGTCCTCTCCCCCACGGCGTTTCTTCATCAGTAATCCTTCCTTTTTATCCCATTCGTCGCCTCCATCCACGTGTGTGCTTACCCTCGGTGGCCAGAGTCATAAACATGCCACATATGTTAACCTTCTTCCTTACCAGTGCAAAGAATTCGTTGATGTTACCATGTCAGTGGCACGCATCCTTTTCTTCTAATGGTGATTCGCAGCACTGAAGAAGAAAATGCGTGCTGCTTCACCGTTGTCGGACATAAATTTTTCTCCTATAGTGAAACCAGTTTGGAGATTTCGGTTTAGCGTTGGCTCCCGAGGGTCCTCTCCTCCCCGCCGCTCTGCCATACAGTCCCAACACCTATCCTTGCCTCTCATATCTTAGCTATAGGTAACAAAAAAAAAGAAGTCAATTTTGGATGGAGAGGTGTCTTGATACTCTCCTCTTGAATGAGTTAAAGTCGTAGGCAGGAGGAAATACAGACGAAGGAGGGCTGTTCCAGAGTTTACCAGCGGAAGGGATGAAAGGGTGAAGATGCTGGTTAACTCTTGCATAAGGGGTTTGGACAGAATAGGGATGAGCAAGAATAGAGAGCCGTGCACAGCGGATTATTTGCATTAATACTTCCACTTGCTGTATGAATAAATCTTTTCCAAGAATCTTTTTAACTTTGGATCAGTAAGGCGTCGTCCAGCGCTTTCCACGACCCTTGTGAAAAGCCCCAGGTGCGTTCCTTTATGTGTTGATAGTGTGGTCTCGAGTAGCCTAGTCGTAATGCGTTAGCACCACACACACACACACACACACACACACACACACACACACACACACACACACACACACACACACACACACACACACACACACACACACACATATACTCCACGCTGCTCACCCTAATGTCTCACCAAGGTAGTGTGGCCTCACGCACCAGCACACCAAAGCACTCTTGGGGCCCAAAGTTCAAGTCTTTAAGGTTGCAGAAAACGTCTCTTGAGCGCTACTTTACGCAGGGAAAAGGAGTCAAAATGTACTTTGTTGTCTTCCCAAGATGATGTGTCGTAGGACGCAGCTTAGAATTGTTTGTTCAGTTTCTTTTAACACAAATAGAAAACAGACTAAACTTTTGGGGGAAACGGGAAAACCTGTGACATCTTAAGCCTGTAAATTTATATATATATATATATATATATATATATATATATATATATATATATATATATATATATATATATATATATATATATATATATATATATATATATATATATATATATATCAACGCCTCAGTTCCCCTGTTTGAAAAGCCTGTCGCAGAAGTTACTGGAATTTTTCAACACTAAGAAAAACAGACGGAACTTTTGGGGGCAACGCAAGAACCTTTGACATCTGAAGCCCGTATTTTTAAGCATATCACCGTGTTATGGGCTCGCTCAGCACGAATATATGGCGTTGTCGATACCTCTGTAGAAGAGCAAAGGTCCAGATCTTCAAATCCCTCGTGCTCCCTGTGTTACATTATGGCTGTGAGACATGGACACTAAATAGGGACTTGGAGAGGCGGATTGATGCCTTTGGTAATAATGCCTACGCATCATCATGGGATACCGCTGAAATGACTTTGTGTCAACCCGGCGACTACTCCATGAGACTGATTCAACATATATTATCCGCATTGTCCGTCAACGCCAACTCCGTCTATTCGGGCATGTGGCACGTTATCCAGAAGCCGACCCTGCTCATCGGGGTGTCTCTGTAAGAGACATTCCTGGGTGGAGGAGGCCAAGGGGATGCTCACAGAGTCCGTAGCTTGAGAGAGTCCATAAATCCTGGCAGGATGTACTCAGGATAAGAAGGGGGCCTGCATAGAGACTTGCACGAGGGGACCCCTGGACTTGGCATCGAAGGGTGGGCGAGGTGACGCGCCCCCCGGCGCATGCCCCCATTGATTAATTGATTGATTAATTGTGTTAGTAAAGGTGTGTGTCTGTACATTGACGAGGAGGGGTGACCTGGAAAAGCTAGAGGGCCGTGTGATCTGCTTTAAATGAGCTATATTAAGTTTTTTTGTCGTACTACACAGGAACTTATTTACAGCGTTAGATTAGTAGATTAGTAGATTAGTATGAGTGTGTGTTTGTATGTGGACGAGGAGGGCTGACCTGGAAAAGTTAGGGGGCGTGTGTTCTCGTTTAAATGAACGAGCTATCCAAATAACTGTTGTTATCGTTAGCAGCTCGGTCGTCCTTTAAAAATCCCCTCACGTTTGTATTTGGTTTATGTTCCAGTGGAGGGTTGATGGGGACCTGTGCTGTGTTGACTGTTGATTAGTCGCACGGGTCTGTGTTTGGCTTATCTATGGCTTGGCGGTGCTACTTGAGAAGAAACTTAGACGGACAAGGGGACGGACAGTCTCTCTCTCTCTCTCTCTCTCTCTCTCTCTCTCTCTCTCTCTCTCTCTCTCTCTCTCTCTCTCTCTCTCTCTCTCTCTCTCTCTCTCTCTCTCTCTCTCTCTCTCTCTCTCTCTCTCTCTCTCTCTCTCTCTCTCTCTCTCTCTCTCTCTCTCTCTCTCTCTCTCTCTCTCTCTCTCTCTCTCTCTCTCTCTCTCTCTCTCTCTCTCTCTCTCTCTCTCTCTCTCTCTCTCTCTCTCTCTCTCTCTCTCTCTCTCTCTCTCTCTCACTCTCTCTCTCTCTCTCTCTCTCTCTCTCTCTCTCTCTCTCTCTCTCTCTCTCTCTCTCTCTCTCTCTCTCTCTCTCTCTCTCTCTCTCGTCAACACACACACACACACACACACACACGTCGCTCCGCCCTTCAGGTTCCTCTTCCTATAGTTCCGTTTCCCTCAAGGCTACCCGCCCTTCCTCTCTCTTATTTTTGCAGCGTCGCCGTCCCTTGTGGCGGCTGTTGCCACTCCTGCGTGTTTGGTTCGGGGCGACCAGTCTTCTATGTTTAAGGGTGAGTGAGTGAAGGACTCGTTAGTCTTGGCTATACCAGCACGAAGCCTCACACCAGCCACGGCTTGCTCGCATGTTTCACGCAGCTACAGGACTCGAACATATCTCTATGTGTCTGTCTCTGTGTCTCTCTCTCTCTCTCTCTCTCTCTCTCTCTCTCTCTCTCTCTCTCTCTCTCTCTCTCTCTCTCTCTCTCTCTCTCTCTCTCTCTCTCTCTCTCTCTCTCTCTCTCTCTCTCTCTCTCTCTCTCTCTCTCTCTCTCTCTCTCTCTCTCTCTCTCTCTCTCTCTCTCTCTCTCTCTCTCTCTCTCCACACACACACACACACACACACACACACACAGACACACACACACAGAATCAGCGCATGCGTCACGACTCACGGCTCACGACTCACGACTCGGTCCAGCATCGCGCCTTGACACACACACTCTCGGCAGCCCTCACCCACCCACGACAGTCTCCATACATTGTAAACTTCTCTGCTCTCACCCTTTATACTACTCCTCGTGTCTCCCTCGCTGGCGGATTTCAAGACAGAGTTCAGCGTGTCTGGAGGTAACAATGAATGCTTTGTTTAACCATAGATGTGGCTCGCAGTTCTTATTAAAGTGTTACAACGGATTTTATTATTGTTTTATGTGGAAAGTTCATGCAAATAAGGCAACATATATGACTTGAAAGTGATGGACCTTTTTCTCTTTCTAACAAGATAGATAGATAGATAGTGTGAGAGAGAGAGAGAAAAAAATATGAAGATTTATATATATATATATATATATATATATATATATATATATATATATAGAGAGAGAGAGAGAGAGAGAGAGAGAGAGAGAGAGAGAGAGAGAGAGAGAGAGAGAGAGAGAGAGAGAGAGAGAGGAAGAAAACGTTATATAGATAGATAGATGTTTATTTGCTTATTTATTTTCATCACTTCACATACAATTTCCTAAGCCAGTATCAAGTATGACTGCACTGAGAATGGTGAAACGTGTCCGTGCCCGGATGTTGTACCCTTGTCGTGGCCTGCCCTAAGCCTTGCCGTCCCGTGTGCTAGGCGACGCCTCAGACACGGTGGAGGGCGCTGCATGTGGCGGGCTGAGGCTCCCGTCTGCCTGGTTTACAAGTGCCCAAATATCAAGGTAAAAAAGAGGTGTCCCATGCTCTCATCACCGTACGAGAGAGGTGAGTAATGTTACCGATTTGAAGAGCCAGCAGTGTGTGTTGTTGGGTGGCCAGCTCCTCTCTCCGCCTCCTCTATCCTCCCTGGGTATTGTTTGAAGTGGCAGATTGATTGATGCAGTGCTGGAAGCGGCCGGCAGGGAGGTGTGTGAAGGGGCGAGTAACAGCTCAATATAACAGTTCTTTTGTTTTTGTCGTAATACGTAGGTATACAGTGTAGTCTTACCCAGATGGTGGCACGTCAAAGTCTGCGGACACCTTCAGCCACGTTTACATTAGTCCTTGGCTCCTGTGATAGACAATATAACAGTTCTTTTTTTTTTGTCGTATATACAGCAGTCTTACCTAGGCAGTGACGCGTGAAAGTCTGCGGACACTTTCAGCCACGTTTACATTGATCCCTGCCTGGCTCCCGTGATGGACAATTCCAGTACCCAAGATTTAGACACCCCAACCCCTCTGAACAGATTTATGCTGCTCCACCGTGTTATTCAAGTGTTAGCAGGAGGATTAATGACCATGCTAATCATTCTTTGGGTCATAAAGAGCTCTTTTTACTTCCTCTTGCAGCCACTCATCCCTCCCCACTCCCTTGTTGTACAGATGACATTGCATTTGTCATATAAGTTCTGTCTGTTTGTGGTTAGTGAGCAGTTTTAAAATGTGTGAGAAACAGTGAGTACAAAAGTTAGGGTTACTGAGCAAGTGTGTGTAAGTTTCTCTCATTGACTATTCATGTTGCATCACACTGGTATTACATCCATGATCTGGTTATATCAAAGTGTGCAGGAGACTTCTCTTTATAAGGATTGACCAGCAAATCATTGTACAAAGACTAATTTTTTTTCAGTTCCCATCATCATTTCTTTTTCTGTGCCACATTACCATGAAATCTGAGGTTTGCCTGGCCTCACAACATCACCAGACGGATGGATGGGCATGGGCAGCCTCCCTTAATAAGCTTAATCCATGCCGCCCATCCACCCAGCAGCGAGTGGGCATTAGTAGAGGGTTGTGTTCCACTGCCTGGGAGGGTCTGGCTTTGCTGTGACTGAAGAAATTTTCATCATTATTAAGCCCTTAGAAATATTCATTTAAAGAGCTGACCTCCTAAACTTGGTCTTAAAACAAAAAATAAGAGCTGAGTGTGTATGGTAACTTTCATGTCCTGCGGGTGTAGTCAGTCTGAGGACCATGTGAAGGCGAGTGTAACCAGGGTCTCTTTTTCAGGATACGACCTCATCGAGTGGTTGTTAGAGCGTCTGGAGATAGAAGACTCAGGTAAGACTCAGGTGGCGGGAATAGACAGGTGGAGGAGGAGTCTGGAAGGCACTCATTTCCCTACCTTTCAAACTGGAATCATACACGAATTCACTGTGCAAAACATATCACTGGCAAGGTCCATCAAGGTAAAGCTCCCTGACAGACCTGTATTTAGTTGATGCTGATGTGCAGGGTTTTTTCTCTCCATATTTCAATCCCTGTACCTTATTTTTACTCTCAGCCATCATCTTAACTCCTCCTTTTCTATCATATTTTCTGGCTTAAGCTACGTATGTGTCTGCACCCAATTTAGTTTCAGTCGAACATACAATATCTTGCTCCTCTACTTCAACAGCCCTGTAGTTCTAACCCGCTTGACATGAGCCCGTCTATGCAAGTGTGAGCTGTCTTTAATCTCTCATGTTTTCTTGAGTCATCCTTTATCTCACATCTCTTTTTACTGCTCTTGCTCCTCCCTGTTCATGTTCCTCATATACCATTTTCTTAGCCTCTGATCTGTCACTTTTCAACAATATTATGTACTCCATTTGCTCTTGCGTTCTTTCCTTGCATCCATTCCTGCCCACTAAAGGCTCAAGGGCCAGTGAGGCAGATGGGCACCAAGCCCCTGCACAGCCTAGTGTTTGCCCCCAATTTTACCTTCACCTTCCCAGCTTGTAAACTTGCCTACTTTGGAAATATCCCAACTCAGATCTGGGCCCCTACTTACTTTGGAAACCCTGATCAATATGGAAGCTCCCTACTCAGTTTAGAACTCCTTTTCAAGCTGGAAAACCCCTCAAAACTTTGAACCTTCCTTCTTAACCCCTCTGCTGCGATTGGCACGGATTTGGCTTTCACTGGTAACATAAAGTCTTTCTCTGCCTCTGTGGTGGATAGTGGAGTGTTTCCCATGTGGTAATGTAGCTTGGTGATGTCTTCTTGTAGGAATTCTCAGTCAAGGGGTTAATTTGGAAACTTCCAACTTGATTAGGACACCCAATTCTACCCACTTTCCATGTGTTGCCCGGATGAGGATAGCAAAATAATATTGAAGGTTCTTCTCTTCCCAGCAGCTGAGGCCATACACCTTGCCAACTTGCTTTGTCAGTATGGCTACTTCTTCCCCGTCGGAGAGTCCCGTTCCCTTATTGTTAAGGACGACTCCTCTCTTTATAGATTTCAGGTGAGTTGTGCCACACTTCTTTCACTATTTTATAGTTTGGAAGTTTAAAAATTACCAAAACACACTTATTATTCAGCAGGTGAAATAGGACCAGCTTTTCCTACTGAAGCTGAAGACATAAAAAAATGTGTTGCTTCATGTTTCAGCATAACCAGTTGAGTCTTAAGTGACAATCTTCCTGCAGTGCCCAGAGAGTCACCTTACTTTGCCTAGCTGTTGGTGCAAAGGAAGCAGCTCAAGGGCAAAGAAAAATAATAATGAGTAAAAAAAAGCCTGTTAAACACTGCCCCTATAAAAAAGTTTAAAAGAGTGGCCAAAAGAGAGGTTGATTTCGGAAAGAGAGGTGTCTCAATACTCTCCTCTCATAAGAGTTCAAGTCGTAGGCAGGAGGAAATACAGATGAAGGGAGGCTGTTCCTGAGTTTACTAGTAAGGGATGACAGAATGTAGATGCTGGTTAACTCTTGCATAAGGGATTTGAACAGTATAGGGATGAGCTAGAGTAGTAAGTCAAGTGCAGTGGAGCCATGGGGGCAGGGGGGAGGGTATAGAGTTAACAAGTTCAGAAGAGTGGCCTGTCTTGTGTGGAAAAAGCAAAAAAATGCACTTTGCTGAAGGGGCACCTCTCCGGCCGACTAGACAGACCTCCAGTGTATTTTTTCTCCTCCTCACCAGACACCTTACTACTGGCCCTCTCAGAACCACAGTGCTGACACCACTGACTACGCCATCTACTTGACAAAACGGCTGTCCAGAAATAAACAAAAACATGGCCTTGAGGACTACGAGTTGGAGGCGTACAACAAACTCAAGAAGGCGCTTGCCCACAAATGGGACTTTATCACCATGCAGGCAGAAGAACAGGTGACGTGTGGGCTCCTGTATACAAGGCTCACTTTATTAGGATTAGCTCTATAACCATGAATATTTTTGGCATTAACCCGACTGCTGCAGTTGCCACGGATTTGGCCTTCACTGGTAGCCTGGTAACATATACTTCCAGGTCTTTCTCTGACTCTGTGGATAGTGAAGCATTTCCCATGTGGTACTGGTATGCTGGATTTCCCCTCCCAAGGTGCATGACTACATTTTCTTCATTGAATTGTAACAGCCACTTATTGCTCCATTCCTGTAGCTTGGTGAGGTCTTCTTGTAGGAAATCCACAGCCAAGGGGTTAACTGTGTGTGTGTGTGTAGGGCTAGGGTTTGAGTGTGTGTTTGTTGCAGGTGAAACTGGCCAAGGATAGGAAAAAAGGGGATAAAATAGTGACAGACTCGCAGGAGAGGGCATACTGGCGTGTATACCGACCACCTCCCGGCTTCACTAACTGCCTGGAGACTGCTCCTGTACCTGACAAGACAAACATGGCCAACAGGGTGCGCAAGAAAACTATTGAAGACCTCAAGAAGGATGTAAGTGCTAACATTTCAACAGATTATATTTTACCGATACATTACCATGGCTCGCCGGGTTACTCATATAATTATATGGTTAGCTTTTCCTCAACAGATCACCAGAAGGAAGAGTTAGGAATGGCAGGCACACCTTCACCAACCAGAAGCATGATGAAGTGCATCAAAATGAGGCACCAAGGGTTTGTTACATGCCTGGGTCAAAATCACCTATTACAACATGACCTAGGAAAGTTAATATGCCAAATAAGGTAAATTGTTACATGGCTGGGTCAAAATCACATAAAATAACAGCCTAGGAATTCTAATATGCCAAATAAGATAAATTGTCACATGGCTGGGTCAAAATCACATAAAATAACAGCCTAGGAATTCTAATATGCCAAATAAGATAAATTGTCACATGGCTGGGTCAAAATCACATAATATAACAGACCTAGGGATTTTAATATGCCAAGTAAGATAAGTTGTCACATGGCTGGGTCAAAATCACATAAAATAACAGCCTAGGAATTTTAATATGCAAAATAAAGTAAATAGTCACATGGCTAGGTCAAAATCACATAAAATAACAGGCCTAGCAATTTTAATATGCCAATTAAGAGGAGTTGCTGCCTTTTAAACACTGATGGAGTTGAAGTACAATGTTAAAGAGTTGAAATGCAATCTTATTGAGTTTGAATACAGTCTTATAGAGTTAAAATACAATGTTAAAAGGTTGAAATGTACAATCTTAAGGAGCTGAAATACAATGTTAAAGAGTTGAAATGCAATCTTATTGAGTTTGAATACAGTCTTATAGAGTTAAAATACAATGTTAAAAGGTTGAAATGTACAACCTTAAGGAGCTGAAATACAATGTTAAAGAGTTGAATTACTATCTTCTCACTCCTGTTATAGTTGGAACATGTATAGTAACACTGAGAGCTGTAAACGAAGCTGTGCTCTTGAAAATCCCCATCTGGCTGTCTATATATATAAACCCATGTTAAAGTCAAGCCCATGTGAATGATAGATTCGATTGAGGAATAAGTTCAACCCCCTAGAAAAGTAGTAGCTAAATAGTGCCCATGTAAAATATGACCCCTAAACTTTGCTTTAGATAACTGTTCAAATTTTTAGCTCTTACATCAGCATATACTATGGTACCAAGTAATATATGTTAGCTAGTGATTTATGGTACCTAGTGATATATGGTACCTAGTGATCTATGGTCATCATCATCATCATCATCATCATCGACGCCTGCTCTTAGGAGCTCCTGGTGGGAGCTCCTAAGCCGTGGATGGCCACGGCAGAAGACCAACTTTCTCTATCCAGACACTCCCTCCTTGCCTGCTCAAAGTTTCTCAAAGATCTTTCCCCCCTCTCCTTAATGTACTCTTGCACCCTATCCCTCCATTTTACTGGAGGTCGTCCTCTAGCATTCCCTCCCTCTATCTCACTCACATACACCCTTCTGGTCATCTTACTCTCCTCCATTCGCTCCATGTGGCCAAACCACTTTAAAGTCTGTCGTTTCACTTCTTCCACCACTCTACACTTCTTCCCTTCACCCCCGTGACACATTCTAAAATGCTCGTACACACTTTCATTACTCATTCCATCCATTCTACTCACACCACAGGCACTCCTCAAATAACTCATTTCCACTGCCTGCACTCGATCTAGACCTCTGACTTTCATTCCAGGTCCACGTTTCACTTGCATATGTGAGGGTTGGTACTATTATTGTATTTCTCAAATCCCTCTTTACCTCCATGCTCACACTTCTGCCATTCATGATTCATCCCAAAGACCCTACCACCCTTCTTCCTTGCAATGACCTTTGCCAGGTCCTTCAAGTTGGAACAAGAAATAAGAAGTTCGATTACGAAATGCGCGGCGTTAAACTCACAAGCGTTCAATGCGTTAAGGACCTGGGGGTCAAAATCGCATCAAACCTCAAGTTCTCACAGCAATGCATCGATGCAGCAAGTAAAGCGAACAGAATGTTGGGCTTCATTAAAAGAAACTTTTTATTCAAGAATAAAGATGTAATACTTCCACTCTACAATAGTTTAGTCATACCCCACTTGGAATATGTGGTACAGTTTTGGTCTCCCCACCATGCAAAGGACATTGCTAAATTAGAAGGTGTTCAGCGTCGGGCAACAAAAATAATTTCTTCCTTGCGCAACAAATCCTACGAAGAGAGGCTTTCCACCCTTAACCCTTTCATTGCTAAACGCTCGCAGCGAGCGCTAGGCGTATTTGCTGGTGGTGCTAAACGCTCGCTGCAAGCTCCAGCCGCACTCAAATCTCCCGCGTATGAGAGTGTTCCAACAATATTTCTCACAACACAGGATTGCCAATTGAGTGGGTTCTCCACTAAATTTGGTGGAAAATCATATCAGCCCAGCGTGTAAAATCTACGGATGAGCAACTGGTGGATGTTGTTGACCAATATAGCGACATTTTTGCATAGCTTCACCTATCACATGACTGATATTTTGACCAAATAGTTGTAAATTTTGCAGTTGGCAATACTGCCCTGCCAGCACCCCATCATCAAGAGATCTACAGTAGTTGCCTTACAGCTGACCATCGTGCACACATAAATGTACGTGCCTGTACTTTCGCAAGAGAGGCTTACATTACCGAATCGTATCAATCTTGGCCTCCTCTTTCCAATGGTGTTTTTGTTTTGTAGCTGTGATGATAGTTTTTGAGATACAGAGGTTAAAAGAGCGAACAATAGAGTCACTCGCCAGTGGTGCTAAAAGCTCGCTGCAAGCGCCAGTTGCACTCACAGCAAAAAACACCCCCTGAACATGCCTGTACGTTTGCAGGAGAGGCTTACATAACCGAATCTTATAGATCTTGGCCTCCCCTTCCCCCGCTGGGGTGCCCGAGTGCTCCTGAGGGGATAGTCTCATTGCGAGCGCTTAGCAAGGAAAGGGTTAACATGTTCTCTCTTGAGAAATGTCGCCTCCGAGGAAAACTGATCGAATGTTTTAAAATACTTAATGGTTTCACAAATGTAGATAGATCAACATTGTTTATGATCGATGACACTTTGCGAACGAGGAACAATGGCATAAAACTCAAATGTAGACAAGTAAATTCAGACTGCACCAAATTTTTCTTCACCAACACTGTAGTGCGAGAATGGAATAAGCTCCCACCTTCAGTTTAAAAACAAGCTCGACCATCACTTCCTTGAACTTAATATTAACTAGAGTAGAAATGCAACGTTTTGGAGCCACCTGATTAATGTAGAATCACTTAGGTTTAAGGACAGGCCACCTAGTCTAGACCATGGGGTCTGTGTGGTCTGATTTTCTATGTAAATCTATGTAAATCTTATATCTCCCTCCATACCACCATGCTTACACATGGCTTAAGCATGGTGATCTATGGTACCTAGTAATTATGGTAGCTAGTGATATATGGTACCTAGTGATCTATTGTAGCTAGTGATGTTATATGAAGCATTGTTGCTCAACCTTGTAGTGTCTATGTGTGGGCAACTAGAAGATTTAGATGTAGCCTCAAATATATCGTTTCAGAAAAAGTTCTTGGAAGCAGCTCTTGATCGCACCCGCCAGAAATTGTCGCAAGTGGCAGAATCTCTCCTTTCCTACAGCGAGATATATTTCGAGTATGACCCGCTCCTGAACTGCCCCCAGCCCTCCAACCCCTGGCACTCAGACGAGATCACCTACTGGGTCCTTAACGATGCCATGTAAGCCCTAACATTAGAACCAGACCAGGAAAAGCAACTGGAAACTAGATTTTAATGTGATATGTTATGTTTTCCCCTGTAGAACTTCCCTGAATTATTGTATGACTGACCTAACTTGTGATTCTGTCTGTTCATAGTTTCTGCACTTCACATGTAAGCTCTCCATAATTGAGCCCTCTAGAAAGGCAAGCTTGGTTTCATATGTCATCGCATCTGTAGAGACTTTGCCAGTAACAGGTTCTATCAGTGGCCTTTGCCTTCTTGAGGTGTATCTTGAGACATTACCATCTGGCTGGCCCAAAGACTGCAATAAAAATGAGCCCAACATCTGTGAATTTTTTCGTTTTTTAAGAAATGTCTTTCCGATCTTATGTTTCTAAATGGCTCAATTCAACTGAGTTCATTATGAGTGAAGAGGAATTATATTATGAAGGATCATGAATTCCTTATACCAAACATTATGTGTGAAGAGGAAATGACAAGGAGAATCATAAATTTTTCATACCAAGCATTATGTGTGAAGAGGCATTAATAGGGAGGATCATGAATTTCTTATACCCAAAAAAAAAATTCATGATACTTTTGCACTTCACCAATTGCCCAAATGCTGCCACCTTTGTACCGCTGAGACCAATGTTCTTTCGTCAGTGTGGACGTGCCGACGGAGAAGCGCGTCCGCCGCTGGGGCCTGAGCATGGAGGAACTCATCAGTGACGTCATGGGTCAGTCTCCTTTATTTTCTTTCTGTTACTCACTGCACAGCCAAAACATTCAGTAAACATTGTATTGAACTCTATTTCTTACAATCAAGATTTTGAGAAACTTCATCAAATACTAGATAGTTGACATTTTGCATGAGCCATTGCTGGTTTCATTTACATAGATCTACATAGAAAATCAGACCACAAAGACCCCATGGTCCAGACTAGGTGATATGTCCTTAAACCTAAGTGATTTTACATTAACCTGGTAGCAGCGACGAGCCAAATTTGTGGCTTTACCGTGTAGCAGCGACGGGCCAAATTTGTGCCATGAATTAATCCCCCCAAAATAGATGATACATAAACTGATCACAAATACGTTGATATACATTATGAAATGGTGTGTGTGAGTGATGATTTTTCTCTAATTTTTCTCGCTTAGAGGGACCATTAAGAAATATGATCCCTGCTGCTACCGGATTAATTAGATAGCTCCAAAACTTAGCATTTCTACTCTAGTTAGCATTAAGTTGATGCCAAGGGTCTCAGTGATGCTAGAAGTGGGTGCCATACTAACCAATGAAGCAGTACTGTCACTCTAACACCATTACTACACTGACCACATTCCTGTCACGGTAACTTCAGTGATATAGTACTTACACTGTGCTGGTATGTCGTAACAGGTCAGACAGAGTTCACGGCGTATCTGAGGAAGGAATACTGCCATGAAAATATTCGCTTTGTGGAGGCCGTGCAGCAGCTGAGGTGGGGACCCTCGTCAAACATGAGCGACAAGGTCAAGAACATCTACGAGTAAGTGGAAATACTGGTGGCTGGAGGAGACTGGGTAGCCTAGAACTGGTCAGGCTTGGTATTATTCTGTATGTAATAATATTAGAATGAGTAAAATAGGCTTGGTAGTCATGTGGATGGTGCCAATACAATAGATAGTTTCAAAAAACGGTTAGATTAACTCATGTATTGAGAGGATAAGGGATATTAGGTTTAGAGGAGTGTCCTGTGTAAGCTGACTGGCCTCTTGCAGACTCCTTATGCTCTCGTGTTTCAGGGAGTTCCTAAAGCCTGGAGCGCCATGCGAAATAAACATAGATGGGAAGACGATGGAGTTGACGCAGCTCCTCATGAAAGAGCCCAACCGCTTCACCTACGACCTTGCCTCCGAGCACGTTTATCTCCTGCTGCTCAAGAAAGACTGCTATCCACGCTTCCTTCGCTCCGAGCAGTACAAGACTCTGCTAGCCAACGCCATCCAGCCGTCACAGAAAAAAAGGTAAGGCACACACTTGACCTCCTGTGCCTGTATGCATCAGTAGCAACAAATAGTGACTTCAAGGTGTCTGAATGTAGATACATGTTAAACTTGGATATCTTTCTTTTACTCTGGTAGCTGTTCTCTGCAGTGATCACATTCTAACGTGCAATAGAAGGGCTTCCAGAGTCCAGGTTGCCTATTTGTTGTGGTGAATGTTTGAGAGAAGCGAAATGTGTCGTAAGGAAGCACACGAAAAGTTAAATTTAGAAGAACTAGAAGGAACAAGACAGAGTTTGCAGACATGATTAAACTCATTAACTCTTAAACAATACTGGGGGAACTTTATACCCCTGCATCAGTCACCAGGGGGTTGTCACACTGAGCATCCCCTGAGCTCTCTGAAAACCCCAATAGGAAAAATGCATCTATTGTTACGACTCAGAAATTTGACACATCACAAGAGATCTGTGTAGAAGAAAGTGACTGCAAGGGGGAATGGAGATAAAAAAATGCTTGATGTAACATGAAGAGATGGGAAGTGAGCACCATGGACCACCAACAAGATGATAACAGCAAGATGGTGCCACTATAAACACTTGCCTGCACCATAACGGGCCATATAATACTGATGTTTATGAAGCAGTGATATACTATTCTCTGGTGTTAAATGTTGTAAATTCTGTGTGTGTTTTCTAGATGCATCCTCCGATATGTTGTTCCCCTCATGAGTCAGCCCTTCCCGGAAACTCTATGTTGGTGTATAGTGTGATGGGAGAATTGGCTTCCCTATAGAGCTGCCCAAGTGCCTCTCAAAGGTCCTGACTGCATAGTGTTAGATGCTACACATGTTTCCCTTTCAGAATGTTGAACTGCATTCTCGTCGTATATACTCGTGTAAAAGTTAAATTTTATGGGCGCTCTATTTTTTTTTTTTTTTTTTTTTTTTTTTTTTTTTTTTTTTTTTAAAGCCAAGTTCAGAGGTCTACTTTTGCATGGATAAATACTTTTGTTGGGGCTAATGATGCTACTACAACAAATATTACTACTACTATTACTACTACTACTACCACTATCACTATCACAACTGGTTTTGCTACACTAATACAACTACTACTACTACTTCTACTGCTACTACTTCTACTACTACTTTTACTACTACTACTGCTGCTGCTATTACTACTACTAACACCACTACCTTTTATGCTCTGGACTCTATCCCTCATCCAAGCGCCTCTCACTGGGGTCACCCTTTGCCGGGGCCTGACTTTAACACTGGGCAATAGGTGTCACCCTTTGCTGGGGCCTGACTTTTAACACTGGGCTATAGGTGTCACCCTTTGCTGGGGCCTGACTTTAACACTGGGCTAGGGGTGTCACCCTTTGCCGGGGCCTGACTTTAACACTGGGCTAGGGGTGTCACCCTTTGCCGGGGCCTGACTTTAACACTGGGCTAGGGGTGTCACCATTTGCCGGGCCTGACTTTAACACTGGGCTAGGGGTGTCACCCTTTGCCGGGGCCTGACTTTAACACTGGGCTAGGGGTGTCACCCTTTGCCGGGGCCTGACTTTAACACTGGGCTAGGGGTGTCACCATTTGCCGGGGCCTGACTTTAACACTGGGCTAGGGGTGTCACCCTTTGCCGGGGCCTGACTTTAACACTGGGCTAGGGGTGTCACCCTTTGCCGGGGCCTGACTTTAACACTGGGCTAGGGGTGTCACCATTTGCCGGGGCCTGACTTTAACACGAGTATATCCCGTAGTCCTCACTCTTCCCGGGCTGTTTTAATGTTTTCTTTCTCACCAAATAACGCTGCATACTTGCTGTGCTTGCCTGCTACTCCACTCTCACCGCCACCCACCCACACCTGACTGACCTCTTGACGCCAGGCCCAACTCCATGCTGGTCCGCCTCATGGCTCCCTCCATGATGCTGGCCCCAGGCGTTGATGGTCGCAGCAGTCTGCAGATGTATGTGGTGCTTAACCCCCCTGCCTCTGCCTCCCGCTTGACATTTCATCCTCATCAGCTGTTACTACTTGTCCACTGTAGAGCCAAGGCCTGTCCCAGTGCTCTCCTCCTCCTCTCTTTCTCTCTCTCTCTCTCTCTCTCTCTCTCTCTCTCTCTCTCTCTCTCTCTCTCTCTCTCTCTCTCTCTCTCTCTCTCTCTCTCTCTCTCTCTCTCTCTCTCTCTCTCTCTCCTTCTCTGTCTGGTGTTGCTGTACTCCTCTGTCCTGCCGCAGTGAATGGTCTTGGTTTATCTCCCCGCCTGGTTCCCTGTCTGCCTCACTCTCACTGTTCCTGGGTTGCCACTCCATCTGGTTGTCCATCTGATATGAATTCTGTGCATGGAATGAACTGCCCAAGTATTCCCCTTTTCTTAGTCCTCCTCTTTTAGGTCAAAGTTCAAGGTCACACAGCCAGAAATACTGAGTCTTTTTTTCTAATGGTTCCTTCTCCTGCAGTGCTTGGAACAACTGAGCTCACTCACCTCTTGTCTTCTGGTGCTGTGTAGCAGAAATGTAAATAATCTACGCAAAAACACAAATCCATTCATGTATTTACCTATTTGTAGTCTACCGGGCCCAAGCTAAGCTCTTATAGTTCCGTCTCCATGTAATAAGATACAGATGACAAAACTAAATAGTGTATGCCAAACTTTTTTTTTTTTTCAACTCTTTTGCTTCTGCTGACTATAATTCTTCAGTTTTGCTAATTTTGATTTTTTTTCCATTGAAGGTGAGCACTCTTCCCTAGCCCTAATGTTGCAAGTGGTTAGCACACAAAATTCAAGGTGTGAACATTACCGAGAACACTAGGCCTGTGTGGCGGGCCTGCAGGGAGTCTGGGAGTGCTGATCCTTTGTGGTAGTGGCACCTGAGTCTGTGCCATGCATCACCGTGCTCTACCAGCCTGTTGCCACACGCCACATCTGACTTTGTGGATGACACGTGAAGCCTGCGTGTGGGAAGCAGCTGTCAGTGCCAGTGACGTGCAGGCAGCAATACTGTTACTTAGAGTTGGTTTTGAGTTTCAAATTATTAATGGTGTCACAGACGGCTGCTGAGTTGCTTTTTCTCTGCTGAGGGCAGCACCAAGGCTCTGTAATAATCATAATCAGCGACCTTATAAATCAATGAAACGAGTGTCTGCTACATTATCAATAATTTGAAACTCAAAATAACTATAATTGACATTATTCATCATGGTTGCCTGCATAGTACTGATGCTCACAAGTGTTTCCTGTGTGTGGCTATCACATTATTCATGGAGTTGGCCACGCCTTGTGACAGCAGGTTGCCAGAGCAGGATAATGCACACCTCAAACTCAGGTGCTTCGACTATAACTTTAATTATTTTTCTAAACAATTAAATTTTTACAAGAGTGTATGATGCTGTAATGTGGTCCTTATGGTTTTGTGTTTGGTAGTGTGGTGGCACGCAGCTTTGCTCCAGCCGCTGCCCAGCCTTGCTGTGCCCCGTAGTGGAGCACAGCATGCCCCAACCTTTCTTCATGTTTGTTCCCTTTGACACTCTTGGGTTTGCACTAGTTTGTACCATTGCTTCAGCCCTTCACAGCCTTAGCTTGCCGCTATATGCCAGCTCCAAGCAGCTGTACGTAAGTAGTTGATATTGAATGTTGGACGTTTAGAGAGAACTAATGATGTTTTAGGGGATTTAATCACAGAGAATTTATGATCATATATAATGTACCAGACTTTTCAAATAGATCCTCAGCCTCCTGGCTCACAGGAGCAGTGAGACACTTAGCACGCAGGGGCAGCATCAGTGGCTTTATGTGCAGCCAACCAAGCAACTCACCCATTGTTTAGGGCATCCACCAAGCACCAAAGACTGCAGGAATTTCTTGTGTAGTATCTTCAAGTTTGACAGTGTCTTTATAGCCACCAAATGTTACACAAGAAGCTGCTACAGTCATTTTTGCTTTGAAGAAAACCTAACAAATCAAGGGCTTGCTTAGTTAGGCAATTATAAAGTCATAATGTTGGGCTGTGGAGTTTTCTCTTGCATCCCTGGCTATGGGTGTTTATTCCCATGTCTGGCACAAGGAGGTTACCAGCTGATGAAATTTAGCCATAAAAATAGCAGAAGTTCATATGACCCAGTTCACTACATTGACCGAAATTTTCCAGCAATGTGTGGCTTGCGTTATGTAAGTACACCTGTGGCCGTGGCTGTGGCTGCTGGTGTGTCATGCGATTACACTCATAGTCTAAGGGTTAACACCAATCCGTGGTAGTTTTGTCACTTGCTGAAAAATGTTAACCAGCTTAAAAATTCTTTATAGAGGTTTATCAGTTTGTCAAAATTTAAATGAAAAGGCTGTTTAATTGCTGATAGAACTAGTATCAATATATTATTTGTAAGTGTAATTACCTAATATGACAAAAGTTGTTATTCTAAGCTAGGCTCTTGCACGTTTTTAAAGGCAAGTTTCACATGGATAATACATTTCTAGGGGACTACCACCACTACCACTACTACTACTATTACTACTACTACCACTACTACTTTTACTATTACCTCTACTACTATACCACTTTTACTACCACTACTACAACTTTCAAAGGGTCTTAGATTTATTATTGAGCCAAACTGATGAACCATTGGGAAGGGACTTGATTCATACAGGAGACTGCTTTTTATGCAAGTCCTTACACCACACTTGTGCCTTGCGTGTTACAGCACTAATATATTTTACCTCAGCAGGTTCTTCAGCTTTGGTGGTCCGGGGAAAAAGAAAATCTCAACTCCAGTCGCCCCCAACAACATCTCGTCACAAGCGCTTCAGCCCCTCAAACGCCACGGCTCGGACGACCAGGCGGTGTCGCAGGCCGGTCTGGGTCCTCACGGCAACACTGGCTCATTTGGAGAGTCAAGTGGAGGTGTACACTTAGGAGGCCCCACAACTACCAAGCTAGACTGTGATCTCCCTTATAGGTGAGACACAGACTCACAAAGTGTCACCCCTTTTCCATTATCCTTCCTGATACAAAAGTTAAGCATTATCTCCATTCCTTTCACTGATAAACTCTTGAACAGCCTTCCTTCCTTCCCTCAGACCCAAACTGGTCATCCTTTGGGCATCTGTGCTCACAGATCTCATGGCCAGAGGAACACTGCTTGAGCCTGCCAAGCTCTGCACTCTCATGAATAGAGTTAATAGCTGGGCAATTAGCTCCTAATGTATTATGCCAGGTGACAACAGTGGTAGCTTCATGCATTCACAAAAACCTGAATTTAGCTCAGTATTTAGCTTTTCATGCTAGCTGTCTTTCAGGGCTTGCTAAGTGCATGCCCCCTCCACTACTGCTGCCGTTCTGTGCAAGGCTTTCTACTCTAGCTCACCCACGTGGGGAACTCCTTGGGGAATGCAGTGCTGTACTAAACACATTTGTGGCTTAAGTGGCACCTGACAGACTAGGTAACTCATTGTCTCATTACATAACCATATATTTTACAGAATAGCTACCTTTTGAATATTATTTCTTGTTCTGGTTTTCTTTGACCTAATAGAATATCCATCTTCAGCTGTAGTGATCAGCAGAGTTCAGCACCGGTGGAGGTGAGCCAGAGCAACACCATCTGCCCGTGGGACGACAACACTGAAGTCACTGCCACCAACATCTGCCCGTGGGAAAGCAGTGCTCCCCCGTCCTCCTCCACAGCAAACATTCCACCCGCAAAGTTGGCAGACCAGAGACTGACAAACCCAAAGTTAAGGCCAGACCGCTCCAAGTCTGTTGATGTCAGCTCCCTGGGCAAGAGGCAAGGCTCGGTCTCCCAAGCTCCAAGTCTCGGTCCAGTGCCGTCGGAGGGTCATCCCACGGCTTCGGTTTGTCCATGGGAAAACCAAGAACTTCCAAATCGCACAACAGAGAAATCCAAGTCCATTGATGTGGATGTTTGTCCTTGGGAAACTGAGCCTGAGAAAAAATCCTCCACCTGCTCAGCTCCCGGGATCATGGCGGGAGACTTGCAGGTCACATGTGTCGGTACATCCCTGCCGCGGCAGCAGGAACACTCAGACAAGTCTGTCGTGGGAGTTGTTCTGATCAGTAAGGAGAAGGGGACCAGAGATATGTCACGTCCACCATGTGAAAGGAAAATTTCTATCCAAGTTTGTCCATGGGAAGAAGTGGAAGAAGAAGATTCTCAAACCTCTGACACTCATAGTTCAAGCTTTAGTGAAAAGGCACAAAGTGAGTCCAAGGTAGAGCAAGCCACAAAAGTCAAAGAAAAATATCTGGCCATGAACACAAACGCGCCGGTAAATTGTGGCAGCAACGAAGGCCACTCCAAGCCGGAAAACCTGCCCATGCAGACTCAGTACGAGGGCCGGCAAGGCGTCAGCAGCGAGGGCACCTCCTCACCATCATCCACCTGCTCTTCTTCCAGCTACAGTGACTCCCGCAGGATTAAAATTGACTACACAGTAAGGTCCGGCCACCTCCCAGGTCAGTACGGCCTGCCTGTGTCCCCCACCCCAGCGAGCCACATCTCCCCGGCCAGCCAGCAGATGCAGCACGGGCATGCCAGCACCACCCTCAGCAGCGGCAACACCAGCACCACCAGCAGCAACAGCAGCACCGCCGGCACCCACCACATGCGGGCAGAGTCCCCGCGAGACACGGATAGACTCCCCCACCCCTCAGAGGAGGGCAGCAAGCCGCCGTCGCCCAGGGTGGCCGCCAACGTGGTGGCGCCGTGGGAAGAAAACCCTGCGCAGAAGGTGACCGACATCTGCCCGTGGGAGGATGAGTAAGTCTTTCTTTGCTCTTTGTTGTTGATGGCTGTCTCTTGCTTTTGTTGTACAACTTTGAGGTAAGCTTCTATAGCTTGGTGCACTAGCAGTATACTCTCAACAAAAATTATCTTCCATTAATAGAAAACCTATTTATTCTGAAGTACTAAGACTTCCTCCTAGAGTTCCCTGAGTTCCCTGTACAGTTATAGAATACTCAACATGATAGCAGCCTATGCCTGCCTTGAATGAGCCCAGAGCACAGTGTTCATGAGGTGGTGACACATTCCACCTCACTGCTGCAGCCTGCTCACCACTCAACTTAAAGAAGCACCACCACAGTGATGCATTCCCAGCTAACATTGCAAATACAAGCTGAAAAACAGGCCTTGAATGCACACACATGAACACGGCTGTAGCTCATCCATCACTTAGAGCCCCAAATATACTTCCTCTTCCATGCAGGCCTTACTTACCTCATCAGTGTAGACATAGCATAAGAATGATGTCTCTGCACTGGGATTATGCATGGACCTGTTCACTACCCCTTAAAGCTCTCTGAGGAGCAGTGGATGTTCTCTGGGACTAGAAATAATATATCCTGGTTGTGTTGAGGAAAAGACTTGTGAGAGGGCTAGAGGTGTTGGAGTGAGCCTGGCCAACCACACTGACACCTTGCCTGGCCAAACCCTTTGGCCTCTGCCACCAAGGCCAACCTTTCCTTCCTCCTGGAAGTGTGCCTGCACACAGCCTGTGCCTAGGGAGGCTGACCTCTATAACTCTTCCTGTACCTTTACTTTCTTATCTTTCTAAATCTTTTGCAACAATCATTAGTAGGAAATTTCTGAAGCATCTATCAACTTTCAACTTTCTTCTGATCACCAAAATATATACACAAGGAGTATTCTACTGGGGATTGTTTTGCCTTCTTAATTTATTCTTGGTCATCCTCTCTAAGACATTTCAATGAAACTTTTGCTGTTGCTTTAGACACCTCAAAAACTTTTAAGTGAGTCTGGCACAAATCTTGGCTTTCCAAAGGACCCTCCAGAGGGGGTCATGCCTCTCTTAGTGTGAACTTCCATCTCAAGGCAAGGAGAGGAGCCAGAAGGATAAGAGAAATTATTTTCCATCGGTTAGTGTTTTCATTAATCACAACTCATTTAGATTCATCCATTGTAGTACATGTGTGTGTGTGTGTGTGTGTGAGGAAGCACCCTGGCTCCTTCCCTGTGCCAAATGCAACCCTTCCCCCTCCCTGGTGGTAGTGCCAGGGTTTCACACTTTTCCAGTGGTTCAAGTGAAGGTTATGTTATCCTGTTTGCTCAGTAAGTGTTCTACAGTAGTAGTTGCTCTGTTCCCAGCCAAAGGCCCTCCCTATTATACCTTATTCCTTTAGGCAAACACATCATAAGTTTTTTCAGGGGAGGCCACTCTCATAAGCTGACATCTCAGTTGAGTTGGCAAGGCCTCTGTCCCAGTGGTGCGGACTGTAGATTACACTGACTTTAACTGACCTGAGTGTTGCTGTACTTGTATAAAAGTCAGTCCCATGTAAAGTTTGAAAGCTCCAAGACTTAGGCATGCTTGTTTGAGGGATTAATTAAACTCCCTAGAAAAGTAATATTGTCAGTTGTTATCAGTTGAGGAGTCAGCTCTCTCCCCCACCAGGCAGTATTCATGTTAAAGTCAACCCCCTAAACTTTGGCTTTGAAAAATTGTCTGAAAACTTGACTTTTACATGAGTATATAAGGTGAGTCATTCCAGTCACTGGTGAGAGAAGCAGATGTTTTGGGGGGCAGAGGAAAGAGTTGCAGGAGGAAGGAGGACTGCTGGGGCTGGAAATAACAGAATTTTATGAATAGTACCATAACAGAAGGACAAGGGAACATAGCCATGGGAGCCTGTGAAGGAGCCTTTGCACTCACTTTGCTGCATCAGTGAAGGGTGCTTGATGACAGAGGCAGGGAAGGCCGTGGCCGATAGAAATGGAAATGAATATTGAATGTACTCATGCAAAGATCAATGTCACTGAACATTTTTTTTTTTTTTTTTTTTTATGGCTAAGTTTAGGAATCAACTTTTTCATGGGGCCAACTCTTGTAGGGGGTTACCACTTTTACCACTACCACCACTACTACTTCTAATACTAATGCTAATACTAATACTTCAATCTGCTATTAATACTAATACTAATCCTAACACTACTCCTACTTCTGTTATTCTAAGAGACAAAGCAAGTAGAGAGGGAGGACTCCACACTGCCTGTTCAGCATCCCCAAACACCTGAGATGCTGAGAAAGAAAATGAAAGTGAAAGTGATGAGAGAGAAGGAGAGAGAGTGTGGGAATTGTGGTGAAGCAAAAAAATATGATAATAATGGTGCTTCCCAAGTTATTGAGTTTATTCCTCAAACAAACATATCATTGCCTTTTTTGAGGAGTCACATTTTATATGAGATTGACTTTTACAAAAGAATGTTCAGTGTTTTAATGATTAATAACAGTAGTATACTTATCATGATACTGTATTGGAGCAATAGGACAGAATATAGAAATGAGGCTGTGGTCAGAGGAGCCTTGTGGAGAGGGTAGTTTGACAGAATAAACTGAAAGATTATAAGTTAGGAGCAGGTGCAGAGTGTTGGGGGTGTCAGCCAGGGACACCTGCAGGCTGCTGCACCACCTGCTGTGCCTCACCAAGGAAAGGAAGGTTGTTGGCTTGTCGCTCACTGAGAGGGTCGGTGAGAGAGGATGGCAGCCAGAGCTGAGAGTGATTCAGTAGGTGTTCCACTTTGGAATTCAAATATTAAAAGAGTGTTACATAGTTGGTAGAATTAGGTTGAGTTAAACAGCACAGACATACTTAGTAATAAAGGTGAAGCGAAAGTTGGAGCACATGCTATAGCTGTGCATGGCATCAGTGCTCATCTCCATCACCTTGAGCCTGTGGTGGGTGAGAACCATTGGCCAGGGACACAGGACAAGTGCAACATCTGAGTTACCACAGTTTGCCTTCTCCAAGTTTTCCCAGGTACCCAAGCACCCACTGACTGACTGGCCCAAAAGGGAGGATGACCAGCTGGGTGGGCTGCACACCAACTGTCTAGGCTGGAAGCCAAACCCAGGCCCATGGATACATAGCCAGGCTCGCTGACCATTAGACCACCACTAAGAGAAAGACAGTTAAGGTCTTAGCAAGATGATTGTAAAGTTTGAAGAATCTAGATAGTAGTGGGCCCAAGAGCAAGTAATAGCATTGCATATGTATACAGCATCCACCTTTGAACTAAAACGTAGGACAGAAATGGTAGGAGGGAACAGAATAGACATTACTGTTGGTAGCTTGAGAAACCTATGCTTTGGTTGGGAAGAGAAGCTGAGGTTTAGAGGAGAGATGCTGTTCCTCAGTGTAATCAGAGCGGTTGCTTCTGGTGCTAGGCTTCTGCTCGTAGGGGAGACCTAATGATGTACTTTTCTGATTTCCCATGGACTGATCACTGCCTCAAGGCTGGAGGTCCCTCTGTGTGCCTCCAGCATAGTGCAGAGGTGACTCACTGTGTTTGAGTTGGAGGCACATGGTCCACACACTCTCTCAACTCCTCATGCTAAAAAGATCTGGCTCAGTAACCCTTGTTGTTCTCATGCTATCAGCTGGAGAAGCAGCTCACAAGGTACCTGAGCCTCCAGACTTCTGACAGTCACACGTTCTGTACTTCTGCTCAAATCTATTCAATTTACCAAAAACATTTTTCAACACAAAATGTCAAAATCTCACGAACTAATTCTCCCAGAGACTTCTGACTCCCAAAAATATCACCAATAATTTTATTTCTTAATCATTTCCACCTCTCTTTGATCCTGATGGCACCACAGCTGCCACGTCTGTCTCTAAAGCTGAACACCTCATCCAAACTTACTCTGAAATTGTACAGTGTATAGCAGACTTTCTGTTTCACCCTCAAGTCACTTCTTTATTGTACAAAAAAGCTGCCTCCTTTCTGCCATGGCTCCCTTACTGTTGGGTTCACAAGGCTGGTCTCCTGCCTTCCTTCAGGTCAGGAGTGTGGGGCTTCCTCCCTTCCTAAGTTACATAGGTGTGCAGACTTATTATCTCCTTCCCTCCAGACATGCCTAAGAAGTTTCCTCCCTTGCTAAAGTTGCATGCACAGGCTCCTGCCTCTCCCTCTTTACTTTCTCTGCTCAGTGAGGCTTCCTCCAGCTGTGTGTCCCCTCCCTGGGACTTCAACTCTTGCAGGAGAGAAGTATCAAGACGTCTCTCAAAACAAATTTGAGAATTTTTTTAAAATTTCTGTGGACTTATATTTATAAGAATAATGCATTATTATCTTATTTTGCCCATAACCTGCCTCATGGCCCTTGAAAAAACATAAGGTCAAAAGAGTAAGATTTCCACACTCCCTCCGTCCCAGCAGACACGGGAGCAGCCTCTTTCTCCCCTCCCTCGAGAGGGCACACAGTAGGGCTGCAGGGCCTCGTGTCAGGAGAATCTGTCGGAGCAAAGCTTCTTCCTTCCCCTGAGCCACAGCTCCATCATTCCTCTTTCTCTCATGATTGCAATATTCTCTATTATATTCAGGTAAAAGTCTTTTTTTTTTTTTAAGGGTATTTCAAGGCCAAGCTTAGGGGGCTGACTTTTACTTGGCTACAACTAATACCACTTTTCTTAAGGCATGAATGTATTCCTTGGCCAACCCATCCCAGCCCTGGGGCCAAGCTGAGGGGCTTGACTTTTACATGGATACTGCCAATACTACTTTTCTTGAGGCATGAAAGTATTCCTTGGCCAAACCTATCTTAGCCTTGGGGGTTGACTGTTGTATAACGCTGACTTTCACACAAGTATATATGTTAATCACGGTTGCAGTTCTTCCCTTGAGTCATGGCTAGGGCTGGGCATCCCTTCCTCCCTGATCCACCACCCACGGCTGGTGTGCATCCATGTCTGTGTCCTTGGCATAGTCTGGAGTGTGGATCAAATAGGGTTTGAGCTGAAGTCACTAAACATTTGGGGCAGACTAATGGAAGCCTAAATGAGAGAGAAGTGTTAGTACTTTAGGGAGGAGGATTGCTTTGAGGTTCAACATGAGCCATGACCCGCTGCTATCATCACTTTATTTTCTTATAAGTACCTCAGATTTCAATAATAATGCAAAAAGTCATACATACAATATACACTCATAGAAAACCTCCAAAGCCTTCAGACTGAAGTTGTTTTAAGCTAAAATTGTGACCTTTTTTGTTCATGTCACAAGAAGCAAGCTGTGTCCAGGAAGAGGAATGGCAGGGAAAAGTTTCACTGTTTGATAGTTTTGGACACGGTTGCCTCCCTTTGTACACTGACATCCCTTTGTTCACTGAGTGCTTGATCAAAATGAGCTAAAAAGAGTTTTAGGATTTCTTTTCTCCGTGATGCAACAAGCCATCAACCAACAGAATGGACAAAATCACAGTTGTGGCCTTAACCCGGTAGCAGCGACACGGCCATATTTGTGGCTTTACCGTGAAGCAGCGACGGGCCAAATTTGTGCCATGATATAATCCCCAAAAAATATATGATACATAATCTGATCACAAATGCTTTGATATATATTATGAAATGGTTTGTGTGAGGGGTGAATTTTTCTCATTTTTCTCACTTAGAGGGACCATTAAGAAACATGATCCCCGCTGCTACCGGGTTAAGGGAACTGTAATAATGTAATAAGTGATGTGGAATCTCAATTTTTTTTACCTATTATTGAACCATTTATCATTTCCAAGAAAAATAATGATCTGAATTTCATGAAAAATAATGATCTGAATTTCATGAAACTTGAAGGTTTTGTCACTTCCATAAGCCTACACAACTTGTTATTAATTGCGGCAGCTCACATGAACCTGACTGACACTCCCATGTACTCGTGGCTCAGGCTCTGAATGCCTCAAGCCTGGAGGTGCCAAGTGCCGCATGTCACGGCCACATGGATGCCCAGCCAAAGCTCCTCCCCCCTCCTCCTGCCCCCAGCCAAGGGTGCCAGGCTCCTCCCTCCAGCCATGTAGACCTTCCTCTTTTCCTCCCTTCATGAGGCTGGTGTTTCCTCCTTCCAGCATGTGGGTGTAAGGTTTTCTTGCTTCATTCGTGAGTGAAAGGCACATGTCTTCCCTTCATCCAGGAGGAGGGTCTCCCTCACTCCCATAGCGCAGGCTGTAAAACAGATATCAGGTTCATTTTCCTCTAATTCTTTTAGTGGGCTGCTGTTTTTATTCTGTTATTTTGTTTTGCCCTTAACCCAGTGGTAGCAGCGGGGATCATGCTTCTTAATGGTCCCTCTAAGCGAGAAAAATGAGAAAAAATCATCACTCACACAAACCATTTCATAATATATATCGAAGCATCTATGATCAGTTTATGTATCATCTATTTTAGGAGGTTTAAATCATGGCACAAATTTGGCCTGTCGCTGCTACACGGTAAAGCCACAAATTTGGCCCGTCGCTGCTACACGGTAAAGCCACAAATTTGGCCCATCGCTGCTACCAGGTTAACCAGACTACTGTAAACAATATCTTCCTATCTTCCCTGTGGCTGATGAAAGAGTGCCCCCTTCCCTCCCTGCCTCCCTCCCAAGTACAGACTAATGCCTCTGTCTTCCCTGTGGCTGATGAAAGAGTGCCCCCTTCCCTCCCTGCCTCCCTCCCAAGTACAGACTAATGCCTCTGTCTTCCCTGTGGCTGATGAAAGAGTGCCCCCTTCCCTCTCTCCCTCCCTCCCTCCCTCCCAAGTACAGACTAATGCCTCTGTCTTCCCTGTGGCTGATGAAAGAGTGTCCCCTTCCCTCTCTCCCTCCCTCCCTCCCTCCCAAGTACAGACTAATGCCTCTGTCTTCCCTGTGGCTGATGAAAGAGTGCCCCCTTCCCTCCCTGCCTCCCTCCCAAGTACAGACTAATGCCTCTGTCTTCCCTGTGGCTGATGAAAGAGTGCCCCCTTCCCTCCTCCCTCCCTCCCAAGTACAGACTAATGCCTCTGTCTTCCCTGTGGCTGATGAAAGAGTGCCCCTTCCTCTCTCCTCCCTCCCTCCCTCCCTCCCAAGTACAGACTAATGCCTCTGTCTTCCCTGTGGCTGATGAAAGAGTGCCCCTTCCTCTCTCCTCCTCCCTCCCTCCTTCCCAAGTACAGACTAATGCCTCTGTCTTCCTGTGGCTGATGAAAGAGTGCCCCTTCCTCTCTCCTCCCTCCCTCCCTCCCTCCCAAGTACAGACTAATGCCTCTGTCTTCACTGTGGATGATGAAAGAGTGCCCCCTTCCCTCCCTGCCTCCCTCCCTCCCAAGTACAGACTAATGCCTCTGTCTTCCCTGTGGTTGATGAAAGAGTGCCCCCTTCCCTCCCTCCTCCCTCCCTCCCAAGTACAGACTAATGCCTCTGTCTTCCCTGTGGTTGATGAAAGAGTGCCCCTTCCTCCCTCCCCCTCCCTCCAAGTACAGACTAATGCCTCTGTCTTCCCTGTGGCTGATGAAAGAGTGCCCCTTCCTTCCCTCCCTCCCTCCCTCCCAAGTACAGACTAATGCCTCTGTCTTCCTGTGGCTGATGAAAGAGTGCCCCCTTCCCTCCCTGCCTCCCTCCCAAGTACAGACTAATGCCTCTGTCTTCCCTGTGGCTGATGAAAGAGTGCCCCCTTCCTTCCCTCCCTCCCTCCCTCCCCAGGACAGACTAATGCCTCTGTCTTCCTGTGGTTGATGAAAGAGTGCCCCTTCCTCCCTCCCTCCCCCTCCCAAGTACAGACTAATGCCTCTGTCTTCCCTGTGGCTGATGAAAGAGTGCCCCTTCCTTCCCTCCTCCCTCCCTCCCAAGTACAGACTAATGCCTCTGTCTTCCTGTGGCTGATGAAAGAGTGCCCCTTCCTCCCTCCTCCTCCGTCCCAAGTACAGACTAATGCCTCTGTCTTCCCTGTGGCTGATGAAAGAGTGCCCCTTCCTTCCCTCCCTCCCTCCCAAGTACAGACTAATGCCTCTGTCTTCCCTGTGGCTGATGAAAGAGTGCCCTTCCTCCTCCCTCCCTCCCTCCCAAGTACAGACTAATGCCTCTGTCTTCCCTGTGGCTGATGAAAGAGTGCCCCCTTCCCTCCCTCCCTCCCTCCCAAGTACAGACTAATGCCTCTGTCTTCCCTGTGGTTGATGAAAGAGTGCCCCCTTCCTTCCCTCCTCCCTCCCTCCCAAGTACAGACTAATGCCTCTGTCTTCCCTGTGGTTGATGAAGGGTGCCCCCTTCCTTCCCTCCCTCCCTCCCTCCCAAGTACAGACTAATGCCTCTGTCTTCCCTGTGGCTGATGAAAGAGTGCCCCCTTCCCTCCCTCCTCCCTCCCAAGTACAGACTAATAAAAACATAAGAATGTAAGAACATAAGAACGTAGGAGTCTGCAAGAGGCCAGTAGGCCTGTACGAGGCAGCTCCTTTGAACCTAAGCTCCCGTGTATCTAACCCCACCTAATATCGCTGTCCATGAATTTATCTAATCTATTTTTGAATGTGACAATTGTATTGGCACTCACCACGTGACTGCTAAGCCTATTCCACTCATCCACTACCCTGTTTGCAAACCAATTTTTGCCTGTGTCCCTGTTGAATCTGAATTTATCCAGTTTAAACCCATTACTTCGTGTCCTACCCGGTTCTCTTACCAACAAAACCTTATGAATATCTCCCTTATTAAAGCCCTTCATCCATTTATAAACCTCAATCATGTCTCCACGCACCCTTTGCCTTTCTAGAGAATGCAAGTTTAACTGTTTGAGTCTTTCCTCGTATGGCAAGTTTCTCAACCCCTGAATCATCTTAGTCATCCTCCTCTGCACCGATTCTAACATTTTGATATCCATTCTATAGTAAGGTGACCAGAACTGAACCGCATAGTCAAGATGAGGTCTATCTAATGCTAAATATAGTTTCAGGAAGACTTCGGCGCTTCTGTTGCTTACGCTCCTTGAAATAAATCCCAGTACCCTATTTGCTCGATTTCTAGCTTGAATGCATTGTGCCCTTGGACGGAGATCAGAGCTCACTAAGACCCCTAAATCCCTCTCGCACCCAGACCTGCTTATGAGAGTGTCGTTTAAGCAATAGTTATGAGAGGGGTTGTTCCTACCTACACTCAGAATACTGCACCTCCTTACATTGAACTCCATCTGCCATTTATCCACCCAGTCATACACTCATAATGCCTCTGTCTTCCCTGTGGCTGATGAAAGAGTGCCCCCTACCTTCCCTCCTAAGTACAGACTAATGCCTCTGTCTTCCCTGTGGCTGATGAAAGAGTGCCCCCTACCTTCCCTCCTAAGTACAGACTAATGCCTCTGTCTTCCCTGTGGCTGATGAAAGAGTGCCCCCTACCTTCCCTCCTAAGTACAGACTAATGCCTCTGTCTTCCCTTTGGCTGATGAAAGAGTGCCCCCTACCTTCCCTCCTAAGTACAGACTAATGCCTCTGTCTTCCCTGTGGCTGATGAAAGAGTGCCCCCTTCCTTCCCTCCTAAGTACAGACTAATGCCTCTGTTTTCCCTGTGGTTAAGAGGAAGAGCTCCTCACTCCTAAACCCCAGATTGTAATCTTTCCCTCTTCCCTAAAGTTGAGTGGCAGACTGCTTCCTTCCTCTTCCTGGTGAGTTAGGGTTGCCAGGTGTCTGCTTGGGGGAGGAAGTCTCGGGAAAGTGAGTCTGTGGTCTCTGGTCTGGGAAATAACAGATATGGATTTTCATGGATTCATTTATATTGATTTTATATTTGAAATAAATTATTTCATGATAGTCTCTTTACCTATTAGTCTGTATTCATGCATTCTACATATAAATATACAAGTTATTGTTGGTAAGCCTAAACCTTTAGTCTAGTGAAAACTGAGAGTGGTTGTAGCAGGTCTGTTGGCTGGGCATAACCTTGGGACTCGTAAACTCTTGTAGCCGGCCAGCCTGCGGTGAGTGCATGCCCCAGCTCACCTTGCTTCAGGGCCAGGCTGTGTCTTCCAGCTTTCCTCTGGCAGCCCGTCACCTGAGTGTGTCCCTTCATCTGTTAAGAGTATCATAGGCATAGAATCCTTCCCTCTGACAGTGCTTCATAACACCATACTCCATGTGAACCTCAGTTCAAGTGCACTGTGTGTAACACCCTCTGATTCTTGTCTGTTTCAGTTCACTAACTCCCACTTGGCTCTGAAAGGCTCGTCTGGTGTACCTTATCTCACTCGAGGTAGGGGCCTCCCCGTAACACTTGTCTTGCCTCTGTCTCCTCACTGTTTCAGCCTGACTACTGCCCTCAAACTAATGTGGATCTCTGAGAGCCCTTGCTGCACCTCCATATTTTGACTGCTGTAGTGCTAAGTGTGTCAGCTGTAAACAGTGCTAGCATACATATAGAAACTTATTCTAAAGTCACATTCTTTAAGGCAAGTTTAGGGAGCACACTTCTACATGCTTCCTACTTATTTTTAGGGAGTTACTACTACTACTACTACTACTACTACTACTACTACTACTGCTGTTAATAATAATAATAATAATAATAATAATGATAATACTTCTACCAATACTGCTACTACTAATAATAATACTAATAACAATATTTTTGGGATCTTGAATTTATTCCACCTTGTAACATATCATAGAATGGGTCTTGACTTTTGCATGAGATTGACTTTTCTTGTGTATCAATAGTAATTAATGGTTCTTGAGGAGGAGGAGGAAGAGGTTAAGGTAATTGGTTTTGGGTCACTGTACAGACACTAGCAGCCAAGTACAATAAAGTGTGAGGTGGTGTCAGGAGGGGAATGCTGGTGGAGGGGGAGGAGTTTAACCCGTCCGCTGCGATTGGCACGGATTTGGCTTTCACTGGTAGCCTGATAACATACAGTCCCAGATCCTTCTCTGCCTCTGTGGTGGATAGTGGAGTGTTTCCCATGTGGTATTGATATGCTGAATGTCCTCTCCCAAGGTATATGACTTTACATTTTTCTTCATTGAAATGTAGCAGCTACTTTTTGTTCCATTCCTGTAGCTTGGTGATGTCTTCTTGTAGGAAATGCACAGGCAAGGGCTTCAGTAGCAATGAGGAGTTTTATCTAACACTAAAAGCCTGATTGGGAGAGGCCCAGGGAGGAGTGGGAGAGGGAGCACAGGTCATAAGATTAATCATGAGATCATCTTGAGAAGGGAATGACTGAAGCAAGTGGAGGACTTTACACAGCCAGCATTGCATTGGTGTTCTGCCAGTGGTGTGCCTGGAGCCAGCATCGGCCTAATAATATCACTGCATTCAGAAACTTGGGAGACAATTTTCTGTACTACTGTATCTGATGAAGAAAAGATAACAGATTTTTCTCAACTGATTGTGTCATGACTGATTGTGTCTTTAATTATAATCAGAATGGAGTGCATGAGTTTTGCCATCTACAAGCAGACAATCAGTGCAATATCTGTTTGCCTGAGCAGGAAAAGCCTCTCATTTTTTTGCCTGTGTGCCATACTGTGTGAGGCAAGGGCAGAAAAATGTGCTTGTGTTCTTTTTTCTTTCAAAGTGCCATTTATTTTCACCATGGCAGATATTTTGACACGCAAGTAGAGGCTTTGGGGTGCACAGGAAATGTCAAAAGTTCTTTCTCAGGAGTAAAGTAATGGCATTTTGAGAGTTGCAAAGCTTCAGGCACATTTAATCTCTCCACTTTCTGTTTTTGCCATGATCTTGCTGTGTGTAGAAGCCTCATGATCGGCTCCAGCAAGCACAGGCCACTTGGTTTTAATCAGGGGTAACTTGTCATCGCTGAACTTTCTTCTTGACAAACTCTATAGTAACCATGGAAGGAGTTTTGTAGTGTAGGAGATGTTTGCAGGTCACTCACTCACTGGGGAAGCTCTGCCATGACTCCACAACCTTCCACTCGCTCACAGTAGCCCCTTGGCCCTTACTTTTAACCAATACCACATCATTATAGAAGAGTCAGTTTGGTGTCAAATTTTCCCCACAGGGCTAGAAGAGGTTCAACTGAGGAAAATTTTAACCCAGAGAAAAAGAAGCAGTAGCAGTAGTAACACATGTAGAAGTCAACCCCCTGGACTTGGCCTTATTTTGTCTTTTCTTCTTTACTTTCTCAGTGCATCCCTTACACAACTATGTCTGGTAGTACACACAAGGTGGTACTCTGACACCTTTTTTCATCACTATGTGCCAGAAAAAAATACTAATATATTCTTGTCTATGTTTCAATGGTTTCTTTGTTAACATGAACTTGTGTGTGTCATGGGCTTCTTATACATGTAATATTTATGCTTAGTGATGCATTCATATTGATGGGCTCATTGTATGTGTGGGTATTGATGCCTCCAAGCCTCATGAGAGCTTTTGTGAATGTAAGACGTGAGACTGTGTGTGTGTGTGTGTGTGTGTGTGTATGTGTGTGTGTGCTGGCAGCCTTTGTTACCTGGGATTGGATGACAGACACGCACATCTATAATAAATGAACCAGTAATTGCTGTTCCTCTTAAAATGTCTAATTTCCCTCTATAACTGGAAACCTTGCTGACCTGATGACCGCACCAGTGATGGCACAACGATGGTGCCACCCACTCCCTCCTGAGCTGTCTAGGTATCATTGCTGAAGGAAGGAGGAACCTCTAAGTCATTGCTGGTGCTTTCAATCACAGGCTGTGGAGGAGGAGGGACAGAAATACTGGAAATTTTATTGCCACAAATTCACAGACTTTTAAGCCGTGGAAAACAAAGGCCGTATATAGAATTCCACATATTTCAAAAGCTGCCAGTACTTGTGTGTTGTGGAATGGTTGTGCAAGTTGACTGTGTAGATGTGTTAAGTATGAACACCTTACTCTCTGAACCAGTAACTCCCTGCAGGCAGTCATATGTTAAACTTGCTGAAGGTGTGACAACAGCACTTCCACAGTCTCTGCCAGGCAGCTTGTCCTCTAAGTCTCACCTCCTCTCCAGGGCACCCTCCCTCCTTCCCTTCCTCTCTCTGCATAGGTGATTACTTTCATGGCTTGAACCGTCTTTTCTATCAAACACTACACAAAGATATCCCTGCCAACCAGTGATGCCTCCAGGCTAGGGCTCAGGGAACAAGTTGCCTGGCAGAAGCTGTAGCATCAAATGTGACCAAAATTTGACAGCCTTTATGTGGTAATGATGTGCTTTCCCTTGTCCATGTTGGTTTGAGGCACCTCGCTGTTGTATGCTAGCAAGCCACCCGCCCTCCTTCCTTTCCCTCACCTTCCAACTCTCACTGCAGGACTAACTTTCCCAGGAGCCCCGAGCTAAATTTAAGCTTTATCTTACAGTTCATGATTAATGTAGTTATATATTTAGCATCATGCTCTTCCACAAGTTATCGAATCTCTCGGCCTTCTTCACAATGCTAGGCATGTATGCATTCGAATGTGCCATAAAATACTCAAGTAGATGTCTTTGTCCTTTCTTTTTTTTTATGTTTTTTTAAGGCATGGTTTGGGTTGGTTTCAGGTGGATACTGCTTTCTAAAGAGGTTCAGTTTGTTTCTCAGCTGAGCACACCAGAGCCCTGAGGGTTTACTTTTGACATGGACTCCACTTTGTCCCATGGTTCATTACATTGCTCACTATACCATATCATAGCCTTGGGCCGGGGCATGAGGGGGGACTCACAACTCACATGAGGCAGACTTTTCCATGAGTATACACACTGTGCATTCCCTGGCACCATCCTCCCACCACCCTGCTGACCTCTGCTGGCCTGGTGCCCGCTGGTAAGCCTCACAGCCTGACAAACCTCGCCACCAAAATAATCCAGGGAATACTGATGAAGCTAATAGCAACAAGCTTACACAAACCATAGAAAACTTGCCACGTTTTATATATGTATATATATATATATTTATATATATATATATATATATATATATATATATATATATATATATATATATATATATATATATATATATATATATATATATATATATATATATATATATATATATATATATATATATATATATATATATATATATATATATATATATATATATATATATATATATATATATATATATATATGTATATATATATATGCCTTCCTGTGCCTTCCCTTCTTCTCTGTGTGATAAGGTTCCTTCCATTTGCTGTATAAACTCTTATAAAGGCTGAGTTGATGTCAAAGTCCCAAGGCTCTGTGTAGGATGGAGAACTTATTTAACCCCCCCTCCACAAGTAGTAGTAGCAGTAGTAGTTGTAGTAGTAAATATAGTAGTAGTAGTGACAGGAGTTACAGTAGTAGTAACAGTATTTGTGTTGGTAGTAATTGTAGTTGCAGTAGCATTAACAGATTTGTATTAGTATTAATAATAGTTGCAGTTGTAGTAGCAGTAGTTGCAATAGTAGTAGTATTGACTCCCTAGACGAGAAGTATCCATGTAAAAATACCCCTTCAATCTTGATCTAAAGAATCCTTCCCCAAGTTTGCCTTGCATGGGTCTGTGCAGTGGTGGCTTCAGCGCCCGGTGCAGTTCCTCTCATGTTCACTTGGTTTTGGAGTGAACAGCTGTTCAGTGATACAGGCCAAGGCTGTGCTGCTCCATGCACAGGGCCAGTGGCTCAGGGCCAAGGCTTTCTGTAGTGCTGTCCATGTGTAGCTCAAAGTCAATGTCTAGCTGTTTTATTTTGCCTATCAAACTATTTTTTATATTTTATCAATATTTTTCATTACAGTTTCTCTTTGATGGTGTTTGTGGTAGCTAAGTTAGTTGAATAAAAATAAATGTATGATATATATATATATATATATATATATATATATATATATATATATATATATATATATATATATATATATATATATATATATATATATATATATATATATATATATATATATACACACATGTGTGTGTGTGTGTGTGTGCACCTGAAATTTACTGCAGTAATTGTTTACCTCTCTTTATCTTTCAGGGAAAGCTGTAAGGTTGATACACCTTTTGTGAAGACATATGCAACACTGGGGTACTTGTAGCAACAGCAGCAAGCCGTAGCTGCCACGGCCAGTAGAGGACTCAGGCTGTGTGTCCTGACCAGGCCTTGGGATGGGGCAAGGGAGAGAATCCTCTGTAAGTAACTTCCAAGGGGCTGAGGACAGCTGGTTGCCAAGCCTTTGGATTGCTGTTCTCGATGAATTGTTTCGACAGGTCTGGACCCAGAGAGGGAGCAGGAGGGGACATAAGAGATGGAAGGGTTTGTCCAGGCTGCGTCTGGCCCATCACACGTTCTCCTGAGACCGAGTGCCCACAGCTGAGCCCTTGCAAGGCACCACCAGGAGGACATGTGTCAGCAAAAGGCGATAGGAAAAGTGCTAGGGATATATGAAGTTTAGGGACCATGCAGTCCTGTGTGATGCTTGCACTGGGGAGGATTAGCATAATGCTGTCAAGTTCCTCGTGAGGGGACTGCTAAGCAAGGCACTTCCGATGTTGTCCACCTCTGTGCTCACTTGGAATTCAGATTTATGCAAATGTTGACTTATTTGTTATCCAGCAAAGAATTAAATGCTGCAACACACAGATGCAAAAGAGCGGAAATGGCTTGCTAGTATGAGAGGATGGGTCAGGCCCCCACGAAGGTGGTCATCTGAACTGGCTTGCCTCATGCCCTCCTCCTCGGTGGTTGTCAAGGGTACAAAGTTGGGAAGGAATGGATTGTTGATGGACAAGTGTGTGAGTTTTCTGCTGTAAGCCTGGTAGCATAACCGAGTGTTCAAGGAAGTGAATCAGTCAGCTTTTGAAGTACGTGGAAGGCTGATGCCCAGCGGTACCTCAATTCCTTGGGAGCTTGGACAGCCAGGCCATTGGAGAGTGGCCCCAGCCCAGCCTTGGCCAGCACACTCGCCAGCAGTCACGCTAGGCCGGGCAATGGCATTTGTGTAGATCAGTTATTAAAACATTTAAGAAAAATTAAGGTGCCAAGGAGTGTTACTAAGTGTGTATCAAGAAAAGAATAAAGAACTCTGATGTTCTGATGGTGATTCTGCCCAAGCTGTGTGACTTTTACATGAGAATTTTGGAAATATTCCCTCGGTCAGTAAATGAAAGCATTTTAGAAAATAAACTATGATTAGTATAATAGCATTCTTCAGTATTAGATCAAAGTGGCACAGAAGTAAAGCTAGGAAAATCAGCAACTTAATGTAACCTAGATCACCTTTGTAGACAAGTAAAAGAGTTCTGTGTAAGTATATATGCATTTATCTCAAATTGTTTTACCATTCTGTTGATTCCATTTACTTTTAAACTAGGGATGTGACTGAGACTCGGGTGACTGACCGCTAGAGTGTATATAATTGTTTCATGTTGTCTCCTTGGACTGGTATATGTGTCTGTCTGGCCCCTCCTCCCACCATGGAGGAGCAAAAGCCAACAGGCACAACTTGTTCACACACACACACACACACACACACACACACACACACACAATGATAGTGATGAGGCATGGGGGAATAGATTCTTGAATTTAATGATGGAAAATTTGATGATACAAAGGGTGATGGAAAGCACTAGATATAGAAGAGACGATGAACCGGCAAGACTGGCTTTGGTGTTGACAAGAGAAATTCACGTGAAGGATGAATTGAGGTATGATTGCCCCCTGGGAAAAAGTGATCACGTGCTCATAGAAATGGAAATGGAGGAGGGAGGAAGGGAACAAGACGAGACTAATAGAAGTGATAGATTAAACTATAGGAAAGCAGGGGTGGAAAACCTCAAGAAGTTTTTTGGTGAAATGGATTGGAAAGAGTTAATGAGTACAAGCGAAGTTCAAGGAAAGTATGATATTTTCATGAGGGCGTACAACACAGGAGTTATGAAGTTCGTACCAAAATACAGATCGAGAGAGGGGGCTAAAAAGGACTGGTTTAATGCAAGATGTGCAAAGGCAAAAGAAAAGAGAGACAAAGCGTGGTCAAGATTAAAAAGAAACAAAAATCAAAGAAACAGAGAAGACTTTAAGGCAGCGAGAAATGAGTACGTGAAAGTGAGAAAGGAAGAAGAGAAATGATACGAAAAGGATATTGTGGAAAAGTGTAAAGAACAACCTAAACTATTTTATAGATTTATAAATGGAAAAATTAAATCAAGAGAAACAATTGAAAGACTGACTGAAGAGAATGTAGAGATCGAGGATCCCAAAGGCATGGCGGAATTATTTAACAAAAAATTCCAGCAAGTGTTTACCAAAGAATCATTATTTAATGAACCACAAGAAAACAACTTAGATGTATATATGGAAAAGGTCAAAATAGATAAAGAGGAGATAAAAAAAACTACTGGGGGAATTGAAAGAAGGGAAGGCCGTGGGACCGGATGGAGTTTTAGGTTTTATACATAAAGAGTGCAGAAATGAGTTAGTTGGCCCGATATATGACATCATTAGGTGCTCAATTAAAATGGGCACAGTGCCTACCTAGGGAGTGGAAGAGGGCAGAAGTGGTGCCTATATACAAAAGTGGAAAAAAGGAAGAACCCTTAAATTACAGACCGATGTCTCTGACCAGTGTAGTATGCAAAATATGTGAGAAATTAATAAAAGAACAATGGATGAGATTTCTTGAAGAACATAATCTAATCACAAACAATCAATATGGGTTTAGGAAAGGCCGCTCATGTGTGACAAACTTGCTGAGCTTTTACTCAAAAGTGATGGACAAATTACAGGAAAGAGACAGATGGGTGGATTGCATTTACCTAGACTTAATGAAAGCATTTGACAAAGTTCCACATTCACGACTGCTGTGGAAACTAGGAAATAAAGGAGGATTGAGAGGGAAATTGAAGTGCTGGATGGAAAGCTACTTAAGAGGAAGAGAGATGAGAACCGTGGTTAAGGACACTAGATCGGAATGGAGAACAGTGGAAAGTGGAGTGCCCCAGGGGTCGGTTTTAGCACCAGTACTCTTCCTAGTCTATATTAATGATATGCCAGAGGGAATAAACAGCTACATGAGCCTGTTCGCAGATGATGCTAAACTGCAAAGACATATAAGAAACAGTGAGGACTGCAAGGAGCTGCAAGAAGACCTAAACAAGACTTGGAAATGGAGTCAGAAATGGGAGATGAAATTCAACGTGAAGAAATGTCATGTTATGGAAATGGGAAAAAGTGTAGAAAGACCAAAATGGACATATAAAATGGGAGATGGGGAATTATTAAAGAAAGTAAATGAAGAGAGAGACCTGGGAGTAATAATGAAAGATTATATGCAACCAGAAAGTCATACAAATCGGATCTTCGGTGATACATATAACATGGTGAGAAATATAGGTATAGCATTCCACTACATGGACAAAGAAATGATGAAAAAATTAATAACTACTATGATCAGACCTAAACTAGAATATGCGGAAACAGTGTGGTCTCCACATATGAAGAAACATAATAAAACTAGAAAGAATACAGAGGATGGCAACAAAAATGGTCCTAGAACTGGAGGGACTGACATATGAAGAGAGACTAAAGGAAATGGACTTGCCAACACTAGAACAAAGAAGAGAAAGAGGAGACCTAATACAAATATATAAGCTATTGAGTAATATGGAAGTAGATAATGAGAAATTGCTACTAAGAGAAGAACCTTCCAGCAGGAATACTAGAGGACATAGTAAAAAATTGAGGAAGGGAAGATGCTCAAGAGACATAAAGAAATATAGCTTCCCACAAAGAAATATAGAGGTTTGGAACAGATTAAATGAAGAAATAGTATCGGCGAAGAGTGTGCAAAGATTCGAGGAAAAGTTGGATAATTATAGATACGGAGACGAGACCACACGAGCGTAAGCCCAGGCCCTGTAAAATTACAACTAGGTAAATGCAACTAAGTAAATACACACACAACGGAAGTGACCAGTGGAGTCCCCCAAGGATCAGTATTGGCTCTGATTATGTTTGCAATATATATAAATGACATGACAGAAGGGGTGCCAAGCTATATGAATATGTTTGCTGATGATGCTAAAATAATGAGAAGGGTGGCTAATAAAGAAGACTGTGTAGCCCTAAGCCAGGATCTCGACAGAATAAGCGAAGGTCACGCAAATGGGAAATGACATTTAATACAAAGAAGTGCAGTGTGATGGAGTTTGGTAAGAGCAGTAGACGAATATCAGGGAACTACTTTCTGAGTAATGAAAGAAAAGAATCATGAAAAAAACAGAGGAAAAAGATCTGGGAGTGACAATAACAGACAAGTTATCCTTTGGAAAGCATATAAATAGGATAACTGGGGAAACATACAATCTTCTTAGAAACATAAAAGCAGCATTTACATATCTAGACGAAGAAATGGTGAAGAAACTAATAACATCGATGATATGTCTGAGACTGGAATATGCAGCATTAGTGTGGTCACCTAGATTTAAGAAATAAATTAGAAAGTTGGAAAGAATACAGAGAGCAGCGACCAAACTACCAGAAACTCTGAGAGAACATACTTATGAAGAAAGACTGGAGAAATTGGGACTAACAACACTGGAGAGAAGGAGAGAGAGAGAGGGGACATAATAGCATTGTACAGGATACAAGAGGGATTGGAGAAATTGAACAGGGAAGACTTTGTGGTACGTGATAGGAGTGTGACAAGAGGGATAGTAAGAAATTGAAGAAGAGCGACTGTAGGAGAGACGTCAAGAAATACAGTTTTCCATACAGAAGCATAATAACATGGAACGGACTTGACAAGGAGACTGTGTGTGCAAAAACGATTCATGAATTTAAAGCCAAACTGGATAATAAGCGTTATGGAGACGGGACGGCACAAGCCTAGTACGGCTCTTTTCCTGTATTTCACAACTAGGTAAATACACACACACACACACACACACACACACATACACACACACTCACACATCACAGTGGAAGTACAGGGGAAGAATCTTTTAGAATAACAAGATGTAAGCAAGACACCAAGCCCTGATGGGGTCTCAGATTGGATGTTGTAGGATGGACCTGCATATAAGACCCAGAGACTGGTTGTGTGCTCACTGGAAGAGTTAACCCCTTGACTGTGGATTTCCTACCAGAAGACATCACCAAACTACAGAAATGGAACAAAAGGTGTCTGCTACAATTCAATGAAGAAAAATGTAGTCATGCACCTTGGGAGGGGATATCCAGCATACCAATACCACATGGGAAACACTCCACTATCCACCACAGAGGCAAAGAAAGACCTGGGACTATATGTTACCAGGCTACCAGTGAAGGGATATCCAACATACCAATACCACATGGGAACCACTCCACTACCCACCACAGAGGCAGAGAAAGACCTGGGACTATATGTTACCAGGCTATCAGTCAAGGCCAAATATGTGCCAGTCACAGCAAATGGGTGATTTGAAATGTGCTAACACAGTGCCAATATGCAAGGGAGGACCAATGAGCTACTGACTTGACTGTGGTAAACTGTAATTGAATACTGACAGATGAATTATTTGCAAGAGTTGAGTATCTTGACAGATCATCAGTTTGGTTTCAGGGGAAGAAGATCTCGTGTCACAAATCTACTGAGTTGCTATTCAAGATCAATCGATGTGCTGCAGGAAAGACAAGGCTGGCTGGATTGTTTGTGTCTGGATCAGATAAAACCCCTCAGCAAAGTTCCACACATGCACCTCTTTTGGAAAATGGAAAACACAGGAATGATATGAGGGGAAACATCTTGAAGTGGATGGAGGACTGACTGTTTGAGAGACAGACGGATGAAGACGGTAACTGAGGGATCATATGTCAAGGTGGACCAAGCAGATTATCACAAGGATCAGTGTTGGCCACAGTAATATTTTGTGTTGAAATAAATGGCACTGTGGAAGTGGTAGATAGCTACATTAGTTTGTTTGCTGATGATACAACATTAATGAGAAGAGTGGTGGAGGAAGAGGACTGTTTAAGGCTGCAAGAAGACATTGGTACATTTATAATGGGAGCCAGGAGTGGAACAGGAGGGTATTTATCATTAAGAAATGTTAAGGGTATGAACTGAGCAAAGGAAGCAGGAGATTTATCTGGAATTATAAATTAGGGAGTAATCAAATTAAGAAGTCACAAGAGGAAAAAGACCGAGATGTTTCACTCTGATACAACAACTTGTCTCCAGAGAAACATGTAGTAAGATTACAAGAGAAACATACAAGCTAACCTACATGAGGGTGGTGTCCTCTGCATGGATGAGAATACGATGAAGAAACTGACTGTGTTGGTGATTCAACCAAGATTGGAACATGCAGTGGTGGTGTGGTTTTCACACAGCACAATAATAGGAAAATATAAAAAATCCAAAGACCAGCAACAAAAATGAAGCCGAGATTGAGAGACAACATAATATCGAGGAGAGACTGGAAAGACTGTGTTTGCCGACCTTGGAGAGGAGGGGATCTGATGGCAGAGAACAAGGCACTGAAGGAAATGGAAATGACCAACAGATTTGACCTGCTTGTATGGGCTACTAGAAATCTAGTCAGTCACAGAATTGAATTAAGGAAGACAAAGTGCCTGAGAGATGTCAAGAAGCAGCTTTCCTCATAAATGCAGTGACACCAGGCATGGCCTCAGAAAGAAGACATGCTCAACACAAAACTATTCAGGAATTCAAAGCTAAAACTGATAAACCAAGACTTGGAGAGTGGAACCCACGAGTGTACTGCGCTGCCTGCTTACCAGTGAAACCACAGATAAACACACACACACACACACACACACACACACACACACACACACACACAACCTATATATAGATATATATATATATATATATATATATATATATATATATATATATATATATATATATATATATATATATATATATATATATAGGTATTCCTTTCTTCCTTACAAGTGTTGGGGAGTTTGGAGTTGTTTTCTGTGTTGCTGCAAGCCTCACACCGCTCATCACTCATTCTAACAGTCTCCATTGATACCCGGCTCAGCCATTATTAACAATGAATCAGTCTTCAGCAAAGTCAAGCTGCAGCCAGCCAAAGCCAACAAGGGACCCCATCTGTCACACCACCACCAGCGCGGGGCGTCCTTCACCATGCCTTGCACCACCGAGACATTCACCTTCTGCTGCAGGGGAGGAAGTGCTGCCATCTGTGTGGAACACGTGCATAGCTGACTTATATTTTGTCATTGATCCATGCTGGGCCCACAGGCAGTAAGGGTTTTCTTGTCTTCAGGGAGGCATCAGGGCTGTCTAGGGGCATAAATAAGTTTTTTTATCCTTTCATGTGAAAAAATAATCAATCCCCATACTTGTCTTTTCATGTAAATGCAGTGGTAATAAAACATAGGACACATTTCACACTAATTTAATTGATTTCAGTAGCCCACATGGCCTTGCTAAATCATAATGTTGTGCTTCATTCATAAAAACAGTCATCATACAAACAAACAGACATTAATCATCTGCTAGGCAATAGCATTTGAGGAAGCATAGAAAACATTGGGCAATGGCATTTCCCATTCGTGCCTCCCTTTGGCTATGGCTTTGGTCCATTCTTCAACCATCTGTGTGGGAGCCTAGTGTGTCCATGTGTCCCAAGATGTGCGTCACCCACCCTTTGTATGTGCAGGGAAGGATGGCTGTTCAGGCGGATGGATGACCTTTTTCATGTACTGTATATACTTGTGTCAAAGTCAAGATTCTTTTTTTTTTTAAGAATATGTTTAGGGCATTAATTTTTACATGGATAATGCATTTCTAGGGGGATGATGCTGCTACTACTACTATTACTTCTGCTACTGCTATTACTACTACTACTACTACTACTACTACTATTACTACTACTGTTTTTCTAAGGGATTAAATTCACTCTGTACTTGAGCATCTAGCCATGAGGGGGTCGCCTCTGCATGAGTCCGACTTTTCCACAAGTATACATGGTTACGCTGAGCCTCTTTACTAAAATAAAGTATGAATGAACAATGTCTGTGCTCTGACATACTTGATACAATAATGCAGCATAAGTGAGACAAATATCAGTATTTTCCTTTCCTTTTATTTGCAGTCTAAATATTACACATGAGGTATAGTTGCAGACAAGCAGACCAATCCACCTAACTCCTGTGTAGTGGAGGAGACTGGAGCAGGGCAGGAAGGGAGGAGGAAGGTGAGGTGATGGGAGAGCAGACTGGCTTGCTACACAAAGAGACAATGATATAGGCATAACAATGAGTTTAAAGTAAGATGGACAGATATTTTTGTCTAGCACTGTTAATTCTGAAGATCATGTTCAGACGGGACATTTGCCTATTTACCTTTGCACTCTGGAGGGCCTTGGAAAATAAGCATTATTAGTCTGTTGAAGCAGGTTGTTATGTCATGACTTAAAAGAAAGTGCTGGATCATATTTTTCATTGTGTGCAAGGGATGAGGGCAGCAGCTCATGCATGACAGCTTACTCAGTGATGTTTCTCTTTGCTTTCTCATGTGCATTGTTTCAACATAAACAGGAGAAGTAACTCACCTCTTTTCCTTCCCCGGCCTGCTGCCACTGGCTCTCTAAAATACTGAAAACATTAAGAACATTTTGTGCCTCATCAGCAGCAGGAACTCACACACTGCATCACTGCTGGAGCCATCTCTTCACTCTAATGTTGTTCTTCTCAAGGCAAAAATTGTCTTTTCCCATAAAAAAAATTTTAAAAAATGAACAGGGCAAGTCATAAAATTAGTGCCCCATATATATATATATATATATATATATATATATATATATATATATATATATATATATATATATATATATATATATATATATATATATATATATATATATATATATATATATATATATATATACATATATATACACCATTTTGGATATAAATGGCAAAACAAGAACCTGCAAAAAGGCTGTCATTGAGTGAGTCTAGAAGCAGAATACAGGAGCAGCTCCAACAGACTGGAGTTCTGAAAGATTGATCATATTAGGTTGGAGAAGTTTCTTGAAAGTTTGTCATAGGAAGGAGAAAATACTACAGACAAAGGAAGACTGTTTCAAAGTTTATACTGTTAACAGGAATGAAAGAATGAAGGTACTGGATAACTTGCATATGGATTTTAGACCACATGAAGGTAAGCTCTAGTGGAAGGTCGTGTGCAGTGAGGCCGTTGGAGGACTGGAGGCAAGCAAGGAGTAGGTTCTCCGCCTGACAACTCGGCACAGCCTTCTAGACATCCATTCATCCACTGTCTCAGTAGCACAGCTTTTCCCTTCTTCTACATTAAACATTCTCAGTCTATTCTTAACTCAAAATCCCAATTAAATGAAAAGTTATCAGATCTCATCTATTATTCATCTCTCATCCATTGATAAATCAGCTTCCTAAAGATTAGGCATCTTTAATATTCTCAGTCAGGCAATTCTCCCCTTCCCCCTCACACACACAAACACACACATGCACCTTGATGCTAACTATACAGAAGTGCTTTGTTTGCCCATATAAGAAGTATGCTTCCCATGTTTTTTTGACAGTATATAGTTAAGGCTTTTGTCTCCTTACACTGATTGCCTTCTCCCTTTTAAACTCTGCTACAATGAGTAAGTGGTATGAGTAAGTTCAGAGTAAGATGTAGGGTTAGAAGTTAGGGAGAGGTCTATAGTGCCAGGCATGTCTCCAAGGCAGTCAGAAATACTACTTTTACAGTGCTGAACCAACTGCTCTCAGTCATCAAGGAGTCAAAGTTGTAAGCATGTTCACCAGGCTGATCAGTGAAGAGGGATGAAAGTCAAAGCTGTCAGTGAGCGTATAATTATCCCAGGATATATACGCAGACAGATGGATAGATGTAACTTTTCTTCCTGTTCACAGAGCAACACCTTGATATAGTGAACAGGCTTGCATGCTACAATGACCCAATAGGGCCATGATAGATAAGTTCAAGTCTACTCTTAGGACCTCTGGGTAGTAGCTTGATATGCAGCTCCCAATCCAACAAAGCCATGAACCAGTCTGGGGGTGCTGGCTCTCCCCTCCTGGTATGACCACAAGTTCCAACCAGCAGCCTGACCATATAGTGCCTGATTACTGGGGCCATGAGTGGTGCCATGAGCAGTGCCTGCATGATTACTGGGGCCATGAGCAGTGCCTGATTACTGGGGCCATGAGTGGTGTCTGATTATGGGGCCATGAGCAGTGCCTGCATGATTACTGGGGCCATGAGCAGTGCCTGATTACTGGGGCCATGAGTGGTGCCTGATTACTGGGGCCATGAGTGGTGCCTGATTACTGGGGCCATGAGTGGTGCCTGATTATGGGGCCATGAGCAGTGCCTGATTACTGGGGCCATGAGCAGTGCCTGATTACTGGGGCCATGAGCAGTGCCTGATTACTGGGGCCATAAGAGTGTCTGAAAGGAAAAGGGAATGGAAAGGAAAAAGGAAAAGGGAATGGAAATGAATGAGCAGGAATGGTGAAAATGAGGAAGCAGAAGAGGAAGAAAAAGAAGACCTCCCGAACCTAGACGAAGACCAACACCACCCACGCCCACCCACCCCGCCGCTGCCCAGCCCGCCCGCGCCTATATTCCACGCCCCAGGGAGCGGCGCGAGGAAAGTGTGAAAGAAAAGTGTGTGAATAAGAAGGGAGGTCCGAGAGGAGGACGTAAGAAGCAATACAAAGCGTCACAGGTCAAAAGGACAAGAAGAAGAGCGTGACAGGAGCACAGCATCATCGGCAGCATCAGCCCGCAGCCTCGCAGGCCGCGGCAGACGACGACTCCCTCCGCACCAACCTCAAAGCATCCTTAACCAGTCTCCGTATTCACAGGCCAACCCTAGAGGACCTGCTGGGCAGCGACGCCCTCAGCCCCAACACTGCCTTCCAAGCCCTCAAGTGCACGCAAACCTTCCTGCAGAAGTCGGGGCAACTCGACAGGATCTAACTCCCACCCTGGTGACAGGACGGCCAACACAATAAACAACTGATAAGAACTACCACTGACGGGGCTCTAGAGGCTGTGGCCCCACGGCCTAACTAGCCCCATAAAACACCCAAGAAGAAGAAGAAGTTCGTAGTACTTCTGTCAGTCTACCGTAAAGCCCGAGCTGTGGCTTGCTGATGGTGAGTGTGCTTCATTACTAGTTAGTGCCCAGACAGCCAAGGCAGCGGCAGCTAAATGTGTGCCGCAGCAGTGATGGTGAAGTGTTGAGGAAGGGGCAGACACCTTGCCAAGTTTATACTTATTAGTACAGTATGAATTCTCCTTAGCTCCCTGAATACAGTGTACTAGCAAATGACATCCAGAATATAGAAAAAAAAATAATATAATAATATAAAAGATGAAAACAGGGGGGGAAGGCACAAAAGCCCTCCATTAGGGGGGATCAGGCAGGGGCAAAGCCCCCATTAGGTAGGTTACATTAGGTAAAGTTAGGTTGGGTTAGTTTGAATTTATTTGGCATGCGGTGTGGGGTAGCGGAAATACACAGCGCAGGATGGAACAGGGCAGGGTGGTCCACCACACAGGCTAGTGGTAGGAGGTGGGGCGCAGCGGCAGCAGGGGTGGTCCACTACATGGGCCGGTGGTAGTGAGTGAGTAGTCGTGGCCGTGATCGGATGTGTTGCGTCTTGCTGCGTGTGGAGAGTGCTGTTTCGACGTGGCTGACGGGAGATTACCCACATGCTGCCCAGATCATCAATCAACCTGAATTTCAGTGACTTTGGTCAAGAGAAGCACCAGGGGGCAGCATGGGCCAAGTGAGAGTCATATTATGGCAGCCATATAAAATATAATTTGCTTGCCCCACTAACGGGCCAGGCCGTCCACCAGGCCTCACAAGAGAGCCTACTGTTGCCACCGGCAGCAAATATAGAGAAAGGGTCACTCATCACCCCCTTGCCAATCTTGTAGTACCCTTCCTCCTCGTAGTGATATAGAGCAGAGCTGCTACTTGTGCTAACCAACACTGCTAAAAAATGGGGGACTATAGTCCAACCTTTTCAAATAGTCCATTGAGGCATTGGCTTCTGCAGGTCCTTTCTTCCTCCACTCTGCTCTGCCACACAGTCCCAACACTTATTTTTTCCTCTCATATGTTACCTATAGCTAACTTATGAGATGAAGAGATGGGTGTTGGGACTGTGGGGCAGAGCAGAGTGGAGGAAAGGACCCACGGAAGCCAATGCCTCAACGGACTATTTGAAATGGTTTGACTATGGACACACATTCTATTGTAAAAATCATCTGGTGTAGGAGAAAGGAAACGAAATATGCCTGCAACAAGCTGCCAGCAACAGCAACAGCAACAGGGATCAGTGTTGTTCTTGAAGCATTTCAGAGTTAGTTAACTCTCTCCCTTTCTCTCAGCCATGAGGTGGAGGAACTTGATCCGTGTCCGAAACAACGCATCTCAAGAACATGACCTGGACGCAAGGAAGACCAAGGTTCTCTTTTCATTGCTGGAATGCTTAGTAGCTTACTTGTTCCTGTGGTAGATTCCTGTTTCCTCTGCCTCTGCCTCTGTAGACTGTGCTTATTGTACTATTCCTTGAGTAAATAGTGCATAGACCATAACAGGTGAGAGCCCAGCAAACCTGCATGCTTCTTAATGTGAGAAGTTAATAAGCCCCAAGAAGAAAAGGAGCGTTTGTGCATTTTAACACTTGATGCAGTTAAGCAAGGAAATGCATGTTGTGCAACATATATGGTAATAGTGATAAAATTATAAACCTGCTGCCTCTATTATTTTACTCATAATATGTGGTTCATTAACTTCAAATTCTTGTAATGTTTTTGTGTGCTCCCTATGCAGTTCTATCAACTACCATGAATCTTTACGAGAACTATTCACCTCCATGATGTAGTGGTTAACGTGCCTAGCTACGAATGGCAAAAGCGAAGTTATGAATCAGTTGCTCTTGATATTTGCAAGGTTTTACCTTCACTTTTCGGGAGGCTTCCGTGGTGCAGTGGGCAGCATGCCTAGCCGACCCAGGCTCAGTCCTTGTCTGGGCAGTTGGTACGCAGCCCACCCAGCTGCTCATCTTCCCTTCCAGACTGGTCATTGAATGGATATCTGGGGAAACCTGGGGAAGCAAACTGTGGTAACCAGGGTGTGACATTGACCCTGTGTCCCAGAGTACAGGAAATCCCCACTAATCAACAGGGTTGCATTCCAAAGAATGAATAACAAAACTATTGCATCATGAGTCTGTTTCCCCCATAGGATTACACATAATTAGGAGGGAATAGGTTCCTGTCCTTGAGCCAAGAAAAATTCAATTAAAAACGAAAAGGCCAATTTTTTCAATGTGTTTTTGAAAACTGTCAGGGCTGGCAGTTTCACCTGAGTCCTTACTCACCTTGAATGTTTTCTGTGTTGTCAACAAGGTGGAAGCTTTTTGCCTGAGGTTCTCCTACAGTGATGTTGCCATCTGTTGGGTGAGGGTCATCTGCCTAGCCAGTAGAGTGCAGGATGCAGCTCAGCCTGTCCACTGTGTTGAGCACCAGCCTGCAACTGGTGCCTGCAGAACAGCTTGATCAGGCTGGACAAAGTTCAAACTGTTGACTGCTGCCTTGCCCATGTGAGCCAGGCTAGCAGCCATTTTTATGTGAATTAATTTACTCACTTGCTTATTTTTTGTTTTTTGCATGTTAGTCTGACATGTTGTTGGTTATGGCTTGCTGACGTTACTTTCAATTGGTGTTGCCTTGAAAAGCTCCATCCAATTATTTATTTACGTCTTTTACTATTAATTTTTCATTGGCATATTTTGTTTCCTATTGTGTGCATGCTTGTCAAGTCCCATATATGACAGTGGCACTTGAGGCCCACAAATGTTGCTTCCTTTATACATTTGTTGGAAAGATATCTAATTATAATGGCAGTTTTGAATAAGGATTTCTTTATTGCACATTGTTTAATGAAGTTTAATGAAGTGTTTATGCCACTCCCTCTGGTCCAGATCTCACAGCTTAGTCCTCAGTTCAGTTCAGTAGTTGGCGTGGGATAAGCCTTGGCATCGGCTCCTACTAGGCTGTTTCTTTAGTTGTGCTGCAGTTCCTGTGTTTTCTGTGTCTTGTTTTCCAGATAGCTTTAATATATTCTTTTCTTTCTTGTATATCTTTGATTCTTTGTTCACCAAAAAGTAGCGATTCTGCTATTATTTTTTCTATGTTATGAGAAGTTAGCTGTAAGTTAAATTTTCTTCTTATATATTCATATCCTGTACATTCTAAAAGAAAATGTTCTAATGTCCTGCAGTGCTCACACGTACAAGTCCTGTGAGGTGGGAAGGAGCAAGGCTGTGTGGACAGACAACTCAGGCCTTAGGCTCACGTTACATCATCATACAAGTGTTTACAAAGACACTTCAGCATAATCCATATATAGCTGCCTCTATCTATTTTTACGCCTCTATGGTCTAGTGGTCAGCGTACCTGGCTTTTACTGCGCGGGCCCAGGTTCGAATCCTGGCCCGGGCAGTCGGCGTGCAGCTCACCCAGCTGTTCATCCTCCCTCTCAGGCTGGTCGATAAATGGGTACCTAGAGAAACCTGGGGAAGGTAAACTGTGATAACCTGGATGTCACACTGGCCTGTGTCCCGGGGTAATGGGCTCCCTCCCACCACAGGCTCAAGGGCCAATGTTACGGAGATGAGCACTGAGGCCACGCGCTGCTACAGCGTATGCCCCCAACTTTACCTTTGCCTATATATTTTTACTGATAACAATGATATTTATAGATTCTTACCATTTCACATACCTAGTAATATTTTACAGCAACAATACTATTTTTCATTGTAGCTTCCAAATTAGCCCATTATAGTTTGGGGAAAGGCATTTTGCAGTAACATCATATGGGTTCAAGATCCATGCTGAATGGAAGAGTGTCAACAGAGGCTTTGGGCAGTGTCACACAACCATTTAACCCCTTGACTGCGGATTTCCTACAAGAAGACATAACCGAGCTACAGGAATGGAACAAAAAAGTGGCTGCTAAAATTCAATGAAGAAAAATGTAAAGTCCTGCACCTTGTGAGAGGAAACCCACCCTACCAATACCACATGGGAAACAGTCTACTATCCACCAAAGAGGCAGAGAAAGACCTGGGAGTATATGTTACCAGGCTACCAGTGAAAGTCAAATCTGTGCCAATTGCAGCAGACGGGTTAAGCAAGAGCACACCCTGTCCAGTCTAAACAATGTTACCTTAACCCATCAATTAAGACTAGGAATGCAGCAGGTCTTGGGGAACACGTTGGCCATCTCTGACCCTGGCATTGTTGTCCTCCCCCGCAGAGGTTGGTGGTGCTGCTGGTGGTGTTTCTGCTGGTGAGTGGGATCATCTATGTACTTTTGGGGGCCAACTACAAGTACACTCGGCTGTCGTTCATTGCTCCGTGAGTATATTCCAGTTTTGTTTCACATTTCTTGCACTCATTTTTTTATTTTTTGGTGCCAGGAGCATGCCAAGGCCAACATAGAATTATGCAATAAGAAATGCCCAATATTTGTTGCCCTAGGAAAGAAAAGATACCTAGAGGAGGGTTCATGAAGATAAAGATCAGTTGAGGGTACAGGCATGTACTGGAGATTTTGAGCCACTGTTTGGATATACATTTATGTTGTAAAACACTATGTTCACCCTTCCTCTATAAAATGTGGTGTACTAGACCCCTTCTGGCAGTATAAGTATGGTTGAATGTCTCATAAGATAACTTTGATACTCAACCTTACAATTGAAGGCAGGAGATGGTCTGTCTGAATGAGGAGTGCAGCATCCTCAACCCCCTTGAGCTGTCTTTTTTTTCTTTTCTTTCCTTCCTGTTCAGGCTTCTTTCCTTGGGTAGCCAGGGGGTCTATCCTCTCAGGGGTCCTGTGTCTAGTGATGCAAAAATAAAATGTTTTTTTTTTTTTGTTGTTGTTGTTGTTTTTGTTTTGCATCACTACCTGTGTCCCTGCCCAACAGTTAGCAGTGAGACTATACAGCCTCTTATCTGGGTTGGTTTTGGGGAGGGTTTGCACCGCTGTCTGTTGACGTGCAGAAGACCATACACAGACTGATGCTGAGGATGATTATCTTGGGAGACTCATTGGTTCAGTTGTCTTTAAATCAAATGGTGACCTATGAAAGTCTTAACTTTATGACAAACAAGTACCATATATACATGTGTAAAAGTTTTATTTCTTAACGATTTTTACAAGACCAGGTTTAGGGATTTGACTTTTACTTGGATGCTAGTTTTCTAAGGGCTTACTTAAATTTATCCTATAATCAAACATGTAGTAGTTTTTATGTGTTACTTTTTTGCACACCTGTAAAGTTTCTGCATGATTCATATGGCCTGTTTTCATGTATTGCCTCTCTCTTCACAGGTTGCATCCGCAGATCAAAACATTGGAAACCAAACTGCAGGATACAATGACATCAGCCACCAGGAGTCTACAGCTGCTGGTGTCAAGCACCCAGCACCCACAGCTCTCACCTAGTCCCTCATACTCATCTTCTCCTGTCACCCACACACCCACTGCCTTAACCCCTAAGCCCTCCACGGCTCCAGCCACTCCCTCCCCTCTGCTGCCTGGCAGCCCCGAAACAGAGCTGTTGCCCGGTGATTCCACCCTGCCCTACCCAAGCCCTGCCCTGGAGAACATAACAGATCCTCCTCCAAGAATATTCAAAGAGTCTCCTCTTGGCTGTGATGACACTTCCCACTTGAAGAAGATACTTTTTTGGAATGACGTAAGGAAGGCTATGATGAATGATGAAAAATATGCTTGGTACAAAGGCCTTTACCAATGTCCTCCACCTTTATCAGATATTAGTGTGCTCCATCTTGTTCTACCAAATGCTCCAATCTCTCAGTCTAACTTTGGTTGTCTATCTGTCTACTCCCTGATATGACCTACCCACTTTATTTCCTGTTCTTAACCCCCAAAGGACCGGAGGCGGCTATAGCCGCTTTATCGGGGAAGGGCCGGAGGCGGTTATAACCGGCGCACTCACCCCAGAAGTCTATCCTATTCAACTCGCTGTTTCTCCGTAACCATGGCACGTAGAGACTTCTAGATGGCGTCTCTAGAAAGAGGAAGACTTGGTGGTTAGTACAAAATCCATTTTATTCACTCATGCAATGTAGGTTAAGCGTAGAGAGTGTGTGAATACAGGCAATTTCTGGGTTTAGTGCGGGAAGGCCGGTCCCAGCGGTACCGAAAATACAGCCACCCACGGTCCTTTAGGGGTTAAATATCATTAAAATATCTTCAGTTTTATCTGAACCATAAATATATTAGGCCTGACAAGACACATTGATTGTATGCCTTTTCTTCAGGGAAAGTGAGAGGTTACTAGTCATTTCATTTCTATGCTCAGCAGCAGCAGTTCATCCCCTTCCTGGCCTCTTTTCCTGGGCTGGCTCTGCACTAACTGTTTGCCCTGGAGCTGTGAACTCCTCTTCTGTCTCAAGTGTTTGCTTCATGATCATCATTTGTTGGCCACCAAACTGATCATTAAAAATTTTCATGTTCTTCATATTCATTTTCAAAACACATAAGATGGGAAATCCAACACAAAAATTAGGTAAAAAAAAAATTCCAAGTATATTCCAAACTATTGGCAGCACGCCAGGGGAACAGACCTCCTTTCAGTCTCCAGGTTCTGCCAGCACATAGAGGTACTGTTATACCATCAAATGGACCCACTTGAAGCACTTTTTAACTGAAGGATTTGTCATCCAGTGCTATATATTCTGACTCAGATATATTCACTTGATACCTTTAGTTTTTATTTAGCCTAAAATCATTGACTCCCCTCATTTTCTTCTCCCTGCCTTTGAGTAGAGGGCGGCACTGACTTATCAGTGCCTCTGGCTGGAGTAGTCACTAGTTTTAGAGCAGTGATTTTCCTTTTCTGCTCTGTGTACCCCTTGAGGTTCTTCCTCAATGGGTGATGTACTCCCTCACCCAGAATAAGAGGGAAAGTATGCATTAATATATATAATTAACCTTAGTAAATATATAACTACTATTACATATGTGGATTAAAGTGCAAGTTCACTAATAATTATACATGAAGCCTTCATTATTCTCAGAAGTGTCTTGCAGGCCAAAGGTTTCCCTCCCCTGGCCCTCAGGGTGCCCCAGCCCGGGCTGAGGATTGCTGCTCTAAACAGAAGGACTGACTAGCATGATGCTGCCCTCTACAGAGATGCAGCATTTTATGTCCTTCACCTTAAGAATTTATTTAAGCCCCAAAACATGTAATATCCATGTAAAGGTTGACCCCCTGAAATTGACCAGAAGTTTGTTTAAGAATTTGATTTTTACATGAGTATCTACGATAACTACTTCCAGGATTACTACAATAAGCATTTTGGATTTGGGTTTGGACACGAGCCTTTCCTGATCGCTGGGTGTCGCGTCAACACCTGCACCACCACAGGCGACAGGACGCGATACTCACTTGAGGAGGTGGATGCTGTCATCTGGCACTTCAGGGCCAATGACAGGTCTCTCCCAGATTACAGGTAACAACTGTTTGCTGCTGTGCTGTGGGAGGAGGGAGGGGGTGACTTGTAAGCTGACAGGCCTCTCATGTATCCCTGTGTGATCTTCTTTAGCTGATACTACTTTGTATAATCCCTGACCAGCCATCTCTTGAAAGGTGAATAGATTAATCAATTACCCAGGTGGCCAGCCACCCTATTCAGGGTTCTAGATCAGTCTGTTTTGAAGCAGTGGACAGACAGTTATGCTCCGTGCAGCATTCTGCCTCTTGCATTGTTCTGAACTGTTCATGATGATAATGCTCACACACACACACATGGACTGACACAACTGGCAAGACACCTCACTAACCTAACCTGGTGCTCCAGACACTGTAACTCTCTTCTTACAGAAGCAGCACTTAGCAGGCTTTTTTGTGGGTGCCCTTGAGCTGCTTCCTTTATTTGAAAAAAAGAAAAATCAGATGAACATATAGTCCATCCCAATAAGTGTCTAAAATATTGCTCACCCTATGGCATGAGGTTTATTCCTTTATGACGTACTTCTTTATTGTGACATCATGGCGTGGGCTGCTGTATTATTAGTGTTTTGGTAATCATCAATGAATTATTTATTGATAAAATAGTGTGTTTGATGAATTTTTTCCCCCTTTTGGCAAAAATGTTAAAAGAGCATGTCATGGCATAAGCTGTAGGAATGGCATGTTGATGCAAAGCTCGGTAGCTGTTGCCACATTGTGGAGTAGTGAGCATTATTTTTGAGTTGCAGGACTGGAGTATAGTACAGGTTACATTTTCTGGAGTGGATTATGTTTGCAATTTTCAAAACCTGAAAAGTTGGAATGAAATAAGTCATCCTTTGGTCAGGTCGCCCCACACCCGTTATGTGCTGTGGCTGATGGAGTCACCTTCATATTTGTACGGGGATCTCAAGGACTATGACAATGTCTTCAACTGGACCTTCACGTACAGGCTGGATTCAGACTTCCTTCTACGGTGGGTGCAAGAAGAGGCTTGTTTGTAGGGTGTACTTGAGGCTCAAAGTTGTTCACTATGAAGAGAGAGAGAGAGAGAAAGTGCATTGTGGGTGGGGGGGTGGTACTGCTGGCATGGTGGCAGATGAAAGTTAACAGCCTCACAGCACAGGGATTCCAAATCATATGCTGGTTGGATTTTTGTAATTTTTCAATGATTTTCTTGGATTTTATTATTTATGAATGGTCATATTTTTGCTGAATACCTGGGGTGTCCAGATAGCAGCAGCCAGATAGTTGAGGTTTGGCTGTGTTAGCACTGTCTTTTTATTAGGATTGTCTTTATTATTATCATTATTAATGTCAATATTGTTGGCATTATTATTGCTATTATTATTGTTAACATTATTATTATTATTATTATTATTATTATTATTATTATTATTATTATCATTATTATTATTATTATCAACAAATTTTCATTGCCCTTATCATATTTTCCTTTGCCAGGTACAACCAGGTGTTCCGTCGCTCCCAGCCCCTTCCACCCACAGAACATAATTACGCTTCAGGAAAAACAAAACTGGCTGCCTGGTTTGTCTCACACTGCACCACGGATTCTGGCAGGATCACGTAAGTTAGACTTGCAAGACCACACAGGTGGGGAAAAAATCACTTTACCAGAACCCCTGCTATTCAGCAGGGTTGTGTGTCTTAAAAGTGCTCAAATAACAGACCTGTTTTTCTCATAGGATTGCTAGAAACAGGGGGTTAGGTTCCTGACTAGCTCTTTAACCCAAGAAAAATTAATTAAAAAAAGGAAGGTAACAATTTTCTTGAATGAGGTTGAAAGAGGATCCAGGCAGCTGCTCTGTAAAGGCCAGCCACTCCATCTGGGCCGTGCTTGCTTGGACATCATTCACCAAACAGTAGACGATTGCCCTTTATGTATAATAAAAATCAGTCAAGTCCTTCTGTGCTTCGCTTTCCCTCCAGGCTGGCCAGGACGCTGCAGCAACAGATTCCTGTGGATGTGTTTGGTGCGTGCGGACCATTTGAATGCCCAAGGAAACTTACCAAAGAGTGTTATGCCATGCTCAATGCCACGTACAAGTTTTACCTTGCGTTTGAGAACTCACTCTGTCAGGACTACATCACGGAAAAGTTTTTCAACATACTAAGGTAAGGTACCAGAAATACAGTTTGTCATCAGCAAGGAAGATAGTCCATAGTGTCGCATTGCCAACTATTCCTCTCCTCATAATCATCCATTACCAGTCCACTACAAGATAAAGGCCTTTCAGAATGTTCTCCACCTCTTTGGCTGATGTTAGCATACTCTATCCTACTCCAGCAAATACTCCAGTATCATCTCTCCACCTGATCCTCTATCTGCCCTGATTTATACAATTTCTTCCACTCCATTACTTTGATTGTTCATCTGTTACCAGTTACTAATAATATGATCAAGCCACAACCATTTCTTATTCTTAATGATCACTAAAAAATCTTCAATCTTAATCTGTTGTCTAATCTATGATGCTCACTTCCTGTCTCTCCATGTCATACATATGAATATTTTTATTGTGCTTGAATCAAATACACATCTGCTAACATTAGTCCATTCACCCAGTACCCTGTCATGAACTAATTTTTACCTATCTCTTTCCTGAACCTGAATCTATCAAATTTGTACCAATTACTCCAGGTTCTAATAACCTAATTAACCTATTTAAAGAATTTAATTAAATCACCATACAGTCTGTTCCTTTCCAAAGAGGTACCTCCCACAATGTCTGTAAAAGTGATCAGCTCATGTTTCATTCTTATAGGCTGGACGTTGTGCCGGTGGTGTATGGCTTGGGGAATTACTCAGCCCAGGCACCACCTCACTCCTACATTGATGCCCTCAGCTTCCCATCAGTGAGTGCATTGGCAGACTACCTCCTATACCTCCACCACAACGACACTGCCTACAACGAATACTTCAGGTGAGTCTCTCTGCCCCCTTTTTATGCCTAATCTTATGTAGTGTTTGGTTCTGTGTCACAGATTTGGATATCTTGAAAATAGTAAACCCTCTGTTTAGCTAGCTCTGTACATCCCCAGGAAAGCTTTGTATGTACAGCCTCTCACAGCCCCCTACACCCCCTCACTGTCCTCCACATTACCATTAGTCACCCCACAGCCTGCACATCCTCTCAAAACTTTGTACATCCCACACAGCCCCATGCATCATTTCCCCTCCTTGTTTAACCCCGTGCAGAATGTGCCCAGCTTCACAGTCTTGCACACCAAGGTGTTCTATAAAAAAAAAACCATACCTAAAACCGTCGATGCTGACTATAGTCAAGTTATGTAACCTCCTGTTTATTTTTTTTCTATCCCACCAACCACTTATATGTTCAGAGCAACCTACTTTGCCGACTCGCCCAAGCTCTACACGTAATGGCTGCCACATCGTCATCACTGTCACTTTTAGCTTTCTTCTTTCCACTTGGAAGATCACAAGGGCGCTTAGGAGCCATGGCGATGAATAGGACAAAGGACGATAAAGTAGCTGTAGCCGTGAACGTTGTCGGAACGACAGACATGTGCACTGATGCTAGTGCTAGCTTGTCGGGAAGCAGATTTTTGAAAGGTTGTAAGGTTTTTCTCCTGCAGAGGATAGCCCCACCCTCTGCAGTGAGGTCAAGCACGGCTAACTCCTGATTGGCTGTTGCTGCCCCCCCCCCCCCCTCTCTCTCTCTCAAACACAGTTCTTTATTTTCTCTCTCTCTCTCTCTCTCTCTCTCTCTCTCTCTCTCTCTCTCTCTCTCTCTCTCTCTCTCTCTCTCTCTCTCTCTCTCTCTCTCTCTCTCTCTCTCTCTCTCAGCCACACATGACATCACAGCAGAGGGTGGGGCTAACCTCTGTGGGAGAAAAACCTTACAACCTTTCAAATATATGCTGTCAGGACGGCGGGAACATGTTGCATGTTGGGCATTCTGTATCGTCTCCGCCAGTTCTTCCCCGCACAGTTGCTATCCATATACAGGGGCATTGTCCGCCCTCGTATGGAGTATGCATCTCACGTGTGGGGGTGCTCCACTCACACAGCTCTCTTGAACAGAGTGGCGTCTCATCAGCTCTTCGTCTCATCAGCTCTCCTCCTCTTACTGAGATAGTCTTCTACCTCTTAATTTCCGCCACAATGTTGCCTCTCTTTCTATCTTCTATCAATATTTTCACGCTGACTGCTCTTCTGAACTTGCTAACTGCATGCCCCCCCCACTCCCACGGCCCCGCTGCACGCAACTTTCTACTCATGCTCATCCCTATACTGTCCAAACCCCTTATGCAAGAGTTAACCAGCATCTTCACTCTTTCATCCCTCACGCTGGTAAACTCTGGAACAATCTTCCTTCTTCTGTATTTCCTCCTGCCTACGACTTGAACTCTTTCAAGAGAAGGGTAGCTGGACACCTCTCCTCCCGAAATGGACCTCTCTTTCGGCCACCTCTTTAGATTCTTTTTGTGAGGAGCGAGTAGCGGGCTTTTTTTTTTTAATATTGTTTACTTTTTTGTGCCCTTGAGCTGTCTCCTTTGTTGTAAAAAAAAAAAAAAAAAATATTTTGCTTCAGATAATACCCAGCAATAATCAAAACTGTCTTAAAAAAATCCATCAATAATGAGGGAGCACTGTACAGTACTTTCTCTCAATGCTCTTTGGTTGCTAGACACTGTACCAAATTTAACATTTCTTTCATATGTTTGGGGAAACTTTGCTTTACAAAGCTTATTCTTACACTGCAGATGGAAGAGGCATCATAAAATGTTTAGCTTTTGGGCCCTGACTTCACAAGAGTATTGCTCCCTTTGTGAGCGCCTCCACACCGACACTACCCCCAAGACCTACGACATGTACAAATGGTACGTGCAAGATGCTCGTTGTAAAAGCAAAAATAGTCCCGACATATATGACTTCATCAACACAGCATCAAGAATCAATAGAGCAAGTCTTACATTGTGCTTTGGAGTGTACTATTTGTTTGTGACTATAATTCTTACACATGCCCCAAGCAGTCTTCTTTTGGTGTAGTCCATGTGTGGGATGAACCCGACCTCTATTTGTCCATGATCTGTGATCCATATCCACGTCTGCATCAGTCATGTTTTCAAGCTCAACTTGCTGATCACTAATGCAAGGCAGTATTGAAGGGAAGGGAGGTGTTGCAATTAACTGCCCCAGGCATGGTCAGGACTGGATCAAGGGATGCCTCTGCCTTTCACCATATGCTCAAATTTTCACTTGCACAGATTACAGACGAGTGAATGCCTCCTGCCCTCAACCTCAACAAGAATACAAGTAACTTACTGTTCATTGTTTCAATTATTAATGTGCATCTAACACACACACACACACACACACACACACACACACACACACACACGAGCGTAAGCCCGGGCCCTGTAAAACTATAACTAGGTAAATACACACACACACACACACACACAGACAGCTGTAAAGTTTAGGGATTGAGGTGTGAATATCCTACAGCTTTTGACTGAAGAAAATTGTTTTACATCACAGATAGTATTAAATAACTAACTAAATAATATATAAAACTAGTTTTATCATTTTGGGAGATTCGTGACAATATTGTATTTATCATTGGTTTTACATACGTCACGTCTTGGGTATATTTTATTTCGAACATTTCTTTCTTTATTAGATGGAATAGATTATACATGAATATACTGTATAGAGAGAGAGAGAGACATATATACTGTTGCAAGTCTCAAATTGACCATGCAAGGAGAAAAGGAGGCCAAATATGAAGCACTGTTTGCTAACAAGCATAACTGTTACAAAGCTCCCAAAAATGATATCTAATAAAAGAATATGTATATAATTTACTTACCCTTTGCTGTCCAAGGGCCAAGGGCCTTGCATTGTTTCTTCCTTTTATGGGCATGTTCATCATCACCATCGTCACTGATAAACTTGCTCTTCTGGTCACTCTCTGTGCCTGCTATATCCTTATCCATGGCCAGGCTGGGTGAAGGAATGTCCGTGCGTCCAACTCTTGTTTTTTCACCCGGCTAACGAGATTGACCCCGCGGCCCGCACGACCCGGCTGACCCAGGAGTTGCCAGTCTCACCTGGCCTCCTAATTACCCCAAAAAAGCGAAAAAAGTCCGTGGCCAAATTCATTCCAAACGTACGTAGCCCGCCAGTAAAAGCCAGATTCGTCCCAATCGAAGCGGACGGGTTAAAGCAGTCAATCATGTTACGTTGAACCACTGAAGGTGGAAGCTTATTCCATTCTTGCACTACAACGTTGGTGAAGAAAAATTTGGTGCATTCTGAATTTACTTGCCTACACTTAAGTTTTGTGCCATTATTCCTCGTTCACAAAGTTTCATCGATCATAAACAATTTTGATTTGTCCACATTCGTAAATCATAATAATAATAATAATAATAATAATAATAATAATAATAATAATACCCACACATACAAACATACATACATGAGCCATTCCTTTAGATGTTTGAATGAATGAGACAGTAAAATATTGTGTTATGTCAATTTGTAGGTTGAGTAAATATAATTAAATATAAATTATGAATATCTGGAAAATTGCTTGAGTTAAACTTGTGTTCATTACATAAATGTGTAAATCAATAATGACTGAAAGAGGGAATTCAATATTTGTATAAAGACCAGATAGGTAGACAAATTTTAATGCTTGTTTTGTTTATGTCCTCAGAAAGGTCAAAGATTCTTAAGTGTAACAATTTATAAGCATTCTGAAAAATAGGGGTTTTGAAAGAGAAAATTTTGTTGGTTATGCAGTTTCTCAGTCACTCACTCAATTGGTCAGTCATCCAACTGGTCAGTAAGTTGGTCAGTCAATTGGTCAGTCAGCAAATCATTTGGTCTGTCCACTCAAAGCAAAGTCAGGCTGGGGTAAATGTGTAACTTTGTAGCAACACAAATAAATGTATGAAAAAAAAAAGTCTCTCTGATCCCAACTGGAGTGTAACAAAAGGTATTGGGGAAGCTTGCAGTATAAATAAACCTCAACTAATGATACACCTCATCAAAACCTAACATGTCAAGACAGGCTGTGGTGAATGTGTTAGTCTTTGCAGTAACTCAATAAATGTTGGCAAAACTATGTCCCTGATCCCAACTCTTACAGTGTAAGGAAAGATATCAGAAAAGCCTCACCAAGACTTATTCCCCATTGACAGGCTGAGGTGAATGTGTAAGCCTTTCTGGTATCAAAAATAAATGCAGGTAAGAAAATCGCTCCAGTTCAAATTCTAAACTGTAACAAAAGATAATTGGGAAGCCTGCAGTATCAATGAACACTTCTCCCTACCAAGGCAGTGGGCAGGGGGGGGTCCAGGGGGCCCTGGCCCCCAAAAAAATCTCCCCCCCCCCCCCTCCAGAAAAAACTTGCCCTGGAAACATACAAGCATCCATCCATCCATCTTTTGAATTAGTTTATCAGAGACATTACTGAATCTTCTATCATGTCCAAGGGATGAGTTAACAGCTTGATAGATATATCCCTTTGTGAGTTGTAAGACATTTTAAACAAATCTAAGATAGGTTATCTTTTATGACTAGTAAGGCATTGACAACATCATAAGTGAGCCCATCTGCACCAGGAGCTGTAGACTTGCCCAATTTGACTGCACAAAGCAGTTCGTCACGGGTTATGGGTACACAGGTATCATCAAGAAGCGACAAGTTGTATTGAACGCTGGCCAGTCTGCGTCGCCTGTGGCAGCCTAGGGCAGCTCTGTGAGCAGCAGGTAAGCTAGCAAGTGCCGAGGCTGTAGCCCAGGTGTATAGCAATGCACCTGCCTTCCCAGCTGGGTCTGTAACTCTGTATCACTCGCGAGGGGCCAGCCCTGACCTCTCACCCGATTTACATGACGCCAAATTCCTGTTATGATTATGGCATTACATAATCACCTCCCCCCCTTCCCCCCTCTCCTCCCCTCCTTCACCTCTCCCCTTCACTTTCCTTCCCCTTCTCACACGAACCGTTCACAGCCCCTCACTTCCCCCTATACACACACACACACACACGCTTGCATTTTTCTCCTTTCATCAACGTTTTTTACATACTCTTTTCCTTCTTCTTCTTCTTCCTCCTCCTCCTCCATCACTTTTAATTCATTCTCTTTACAGTAAGTTCTTTTTTTTCTTACCTGCGTCTCCACACACACACACACACACACACACTTTTACGTAACAACATTCTCTCCTTTTCGCTCCATTTCCTATACATTCCCTTCCCTCCCTTCCCTCCCTTCCTTCCCCTTTCCTTTCCTTACCTTTCGATTCCCATCCTTCCTTTTCCTTTCCCTTCATCCATTTCTATCCTTCTTTGCCCCATCCCATTCCATCCCTTCCCTTCTTATCCTTCCGCAGTCCTAGCCCTCCCTTTCCTTCCCTTCCTTTCCCTTCCCATCTCATCCCCTCTCCTCCCCTTCCTTTCGTTCCTTCCTTCCTCTCCCCTTCCCTTCTCTTCCCTCCCCACTCCTCCCCTCCCTTCCTTTCCCTTCCCATCTCATCCCCTCCCCTCCCCTTCCTATCGTTCCTTCCTTCCCATCCCCTCACCTTCCCTCGCTTCCCTTCTCTTTCCTCCCACTCCTCCCCTCCCTTCCCATCTCATCCCCTACCCTCCCCTTCCTTTCGTTCCTTCCTTCTCTTCCCTCCCCACTCCTCCCTCCTTCCTTTCCCTTCACATCTCATCCTCTCCCCTCCCCTTCCTTTCGTTCCTTCCTTCCCCTCCCCTCCCCTTCCCTCGCTTCCCTCCCCCCCACTCCTCCCCTCCCCTCTCTTCCCTCCCCTCCCTTTCCTCTACCCCATAGAAATAAGTGAATGACATCGAGTTGTGATAAAGGGAGAAAGGGAGGAGAGACGACAAGGGGGAGGGAGAGGGAGGGGTCAAGCGGGGTCGATAGGAAGGTCAAACGGCGAGTGGTCAGCGCGTGGCGGCCCTCACAGGTCAGCGGGGGTCACCTGGGACTGATTAATGACACGTGGACACACCTGGCTGCCTGATGACGAGCAGTGGTGGTGGTGGTGATGGTGGTGGTGCTCAGTAAGGAAGGGAAGGGATGAGATGTGAAGGAAATAAATTTGAAGATAATGGAATGAGATGCGAAGAGAAGGAAAGGGAATGGAATGGAAGGGAAGGATTGAGATGGGAAGGGAAGGGATGAGCTTTAAAGGGAAGGGAATGGAAGGGAAGGATTGAGATGGGAAGGGGAGAGGAAAAGGATGGGAAGAGATGAAATTTGAAGGGAAGGAAAGGGAAGGGAAGGATTGAGATGGGAAGGGGAGAGGAAAATGATGGGAAGGGAAGGGAAGGGAAGGATTGAGATGGGAAGGGGAGAGGAAAAGGATGGGAAGGGATGAAATTCGAAGGGAAGGGAAGGATTGAGATAGGAAGGAGAGGAAAGGATGGGAAGGATGAAATTTGAAAGGAAGGGAAGGATTGAGATGGGAAGGAAGAGAAAAGGATGGGAAGGATGAAATTTGAAGGAAGGATTGAGATGGGAAGGAGAGGAAAGGATGGGAAGGGAATGGAAGGGAGGGGATGAGATGGGAAGGGAGGAAAATGATGGGAAGGTATGAAATTTGAAGGGAACGGAAGGATTGAGATGGGTAGGTGATAGGAAAAGGATGGGAAGGGATGAAATTTGAAGGGAACGGAAGGATTGAGATGGGAAGGGGAGAGGAAAAGGATGGGAAGGGATGAAATTTGAGGGGAAGGGAAGGATTGAGATGGGAAGGGGAGAGGAAAAGGATGGGAAGGGGTGAAATTTGAAGGGAAGGGAAGGATTGAGATGGGAAGGGATGAGCTTTGAAGGGAAGGGAATGGAAGGGAAGGATTGAGATGGGAAGGAGAGGAAAGGATGGAAGGATTGAGATGGGAAGGAGAGGAAAAAGATGGGAAGGGATGAAATTTGAAGGAAGGAAATAAAAACAAACACGCCTGGTATGCCATTCATTCAGGAAGGGAAGGGATGAGATGCGAAGGAAATAAATTTGAAGATAATGGAATGAGATGCGAAGAGAAGGAAAGGGAATGGAATGGAAGGGAAGGATTGAGATGGGAAGGGAAGGGATGAGCTTTAAAGGGAAGGGAATGGAAGGGAAGGATTGAGATGGGAAGGGGAGAGGAAAAGGATGGGAAGAGATGAAATTTGAAGGGAAGGAAAGGGAAGGGAAGGATTGAGATGGGAAGGGGAGAGGAAAATGATGGGAAGGGAAGGGAAGGGAAGGATTGAGATGGGAAGGGGAGAGGAAAAGGATGGGAAGGGATGAAATTCGAAGGGAAGGGAAGGGAAGGGAAGGATTGAGATGGGAAGGGGAGAGGAAAAGGATGGGAAGGGATGAAATTTGAAAGGAAGGGAAGGATTGAGATGGGAAGGGAAGAGGAAAAGGATGGGAAGGGATGAAATTTGAAGGGAAGGATTGAGATGGGAAGGAGAGGAAAAGGATGGAAGGAATGGAAGGGAGGGGATGAGATGGGAAGGAGAGGAAAAGGATGGGAAGGATGAAATTTGAAGGAAGGAAGGATTGAGATGGGAAGGAGAGGAAAAGGATGGGAAGGATGAAATTTGAAGGAAGGGAAGGATTGAGATGGGAAGGGAGAGGAAAAGGATGGGAAGAGATGAAATTTGAGGGAAGGAAGGATTGAGATGGAAGGGAGAGGAAAAGGATGGGAAGGGGTGAAATTTGAAGGGAAGGGAAGGATTGAGATGGGAAGGGATGAGCTTTGAAGGGAAGGGAATGGAAGGGAAGGATTGAGATGGGAAGGGGAGAGGAAAAGGATGGGAAGGGAATGGAAGGGAAGGATTGAGATGAAGATAATGAATGGAATGGAAGGAAGGATTGAGATGGGAAGGAAGGGATGAGCGGAAGGAATGGAAGGATTGAGATGGGAAGGAGAGGAAAAGGATAAGAGATGAAATTTGAAGGAAGGAAGGAAGGATTGAGATGGGAAGGGAGAGGAAAATGAATGGAAGGAAGAAGGGAAGGATTGAGATAATTTGAAAGGAAGGAAGGATTGAGATGATTGAGATGGGAAGGGAGAAAAGGATGGGAAGGGAATGGAAGGAGGATGAGATGGGAAGGAGAGGAAAAGGATGGGAAGGGATGAAATTTGAAAGGAAGGGAAGGATTGAGATGGGAAGGGAAGAGGAAAAGGATGGGAAGGGATGAAATTTGAAGGGAAGGATTGAGATGGGAAGGGGAGAGGAAAAGGATGGGAAGGGATGAAATTTGAGGGGAAGGGAAGGATTGAGATGGGAAGGGGAGAGGAAAAGGATGGGAAGGGGTGAAATTTGAAGGGAAGGGAAGGATTGAGATGGGAAGGGATGAGCTTTGAAGGGAAGGGAATGGAAGGGAAGGATTGAGATGGGAAGGGGAGAGGAAAAGGATGGGAAGGGAAGGATTGAGATGGGAAGGGGAGAGGAAAAAGATGGGAAGGGATGAAATTTGAAGGGAAGGGAAATAAAAAAAGAAACACACAAAAAAGGAGCCCCGGTAAGTGCTGCCCCCTGTGAGCAAACACGCCTGGTATGCCATTCATTCAGCAGGGGACGAGGTGAGAATTCAAAGACCAAGTCGTGTTTTTTCGCCGTGCATTCAGGCTAATTTCGGGCTATTTCTGGGCGTTCGGGGCGTGGTACATTGCTTTTCCTGTAGCCACAAGGAACGTAGAGGTATAGGACGGTACGTGGAGGTGTTTCCATAGCCACAGACAGTATATAAAGCGATAATTCAACGTCTATATTGCCTACTCTCAGCCGCCAAGAAGCCCCGCCCAGCGCACCCTGTGAACTCCCGTGTGTTTGGGCCATGTGTGGGCGTTTTGGGTGTGATACATTAGATTTCTAGCACTAATGAGGAAGCTGTAGGTATAATATTGTACGTGGAGGTGTTCTCATGGCCATAAACAGCTCATAAATGGGTAAATCAGCGTATATACAGCCTCCCGTCCCGCCAGAAGCCCGCCCAGCGCACCCTGTGAACTCCCGTGGGCTGTGTGTGGGCGTTTGGGCGTGATACATTAGTTTTCCATCACAGTTAAGGAAGCTGCAGGTATAATATTGTACGTGGAGGTCTTCCCAATGGGAAGACCTCCACGCGATGGGAAGTTCCCATCGCCACAGACAGCTCATAAAAGGATAAATCAGCGTAAATACAGCCTCCCCTCCCCGCCGCATGCCCCGCCCACCGTCTCCCTGCAGCCAGTCCAATACACTTCCAGTCAGGCCTTCCCAGTACATTGTATCACCCGGCTTCTGGCTGAATACAATCACACTCACGTCAGTTACCGTACCCAAGCAAACACTGTGCATGAAGCCTAACTGTTGGTATAGGTTATACGAGGGGAAAGGATTGATCTGAGCTCCAAAACGTTATTTTATTGTTGTGTCTGAAGGAGTTGTCGTATAGCTGGCATCGCCCTCCCTGGCCCGCTAGATTCAACTAAGGCCGTCGCACCGACAAAGGGCCGTTCTCCCTTTTTAGGGGGTAAATCCTTCATCATCAACTAAGGCCGCCTCTCTTTTCCTTCATTTCTTACGTTATAGGCGTGATACATTTGTTCTCCAGCAGTCGTAAGGAAGGTACAGGCATAGGACAGTAGGTGGAGGTCTTCCCATGGCCGTAGACAGCTTATAAAATGATAAATAAACATATATACAGCCAGATCGAATAGGCAGGAAGGGGGGTGGGGTCGCACTCTTCGGCAGGGACAATCTTAAGTGTGTCATTAACAACTTAATCAAGGAAGATAGCAATACAGAATCCCTCTGGGTAGAAACAATAGGTAGGAAGGAGAAGCTTGTCATCGGAGTACTCTACAGACCGCCCAACCTTACCAGGGACAGTAGCCAACCCCTTTTACAAGAAATCAGTAGGGCGTCAAGATATAGGAATGTGTGTGTAATTGGGGATTTCAATTATAGGAACATAGAGTGGGATACTTTATCCGGAGACCAAGAGGCACAGGATTTGTTAGATGTGATACAGGATAGTTTCCTAGCTTAAGCAGTTAATTAGAACACCAACGAGGGAAGAAAATATTTTGGATTTGTCGTTAACTAATAGAGAGGACATAATAAGCAACATTGAGGTTGGGGATTCATTAGGTAACAGTGATCATAAGGAAATTAGATTTAATATTAAATGGGAGGATAGAGTAAGCAGTAACAACACATTAATACCTGACTTCAGGAAGGCAGACTATGAGGGGTTAAGAAATCAGCTGCAGAAGCTTAGGGGAGTGAGATCAGAAGTAGGTCAGGACCCAGAGCAGGGAGGGGCGGTAATCTCTGGTGAGGTCACTAGTCAGGTCAGTAGCTTGAAGGGTGAGTACAATAGTCTGGTCAGGGAGATTAAATTAGGTGATCCACGGGGTGTCTGAGGATGGACTCTTCTGGCTGAATGGCCTGTAGGTCTTGGTGATGGGTGGAGCCCGTCAGGTCAGTGAGGATTAGATCTAAGGTGTTTGGCCGTGTGGGGAAATTAACCACCTGTGTGAGGTTTTTTTTTTCTTCTATGTCACTTATAAGTTGATTGAAGAAGTCACAAACCATTACAAAAATTGAAAAATCGTTATTCCTTCTTCCAGTTTGATGAGAGGGATTAAAATTTCTGGTGCTATCAGAATTGCGATAAGCCTAAAACTGACGGAGATATCCACGATTTAAAAAAAACGTGCTGAAACTTTGAAGGCGTATAACTCCTTTAATACTGTAAAGTTTTGTATGCCCAATTGTCGCCTGGGAGAACCAGTTATGGGGAACACGCTGGTGCTTTCAGAATGACGCTACGACCAATAGTTATGGAGTTATTATGATCTGTTTTTCGCGTTTTTTTTTAACTTTGATCCAACGTTCTTCGTTTAATATCTATTTTTTCTCATTCGTCAATAGATAATGAAGGTTTTAGAATTTAACGATGAATACAACGCTGGTCTCGAATCTTCGCTACGACCTTTAGTTTTGGAGACAACACGTCATTTCTTTAACCACCTGTCACGCCTTTACTAGTGAAGATACGTATGGGAATAGTATAGTTGAAATGACATGAGCTTGAACGCGTTTGGTTCTTTTTTTTATTTCTGATTTTCTTGATGAAACAACTGATACAAGAGAGTAGAGTTTGAATATTGAGCTATACCGGTCCAAAGTCGGCGGTTTTCGTTTTTCTCTCTGCTGCGTTGCGTCCATGTTTTTTTCGTGTTCGTGGGTGGGGCTCCCGTAGCATTTGACGCTGAACATTTTTTTCTTTACTTAATCATCAGTTAAAAAGTAGTTAAGTGTTTAACGATTTTGATTTTGTTTTAGGGGAGTGGTCGGGTGGTATTGGGGAGGGATGGTGAACGATGCTTTTATTTTTCGTTTAGTCTAAAATGTTCAAAGTGTGAATTCATATGTTTTGTTTAGTTTTTATAATGTATCGTGTTTTTTTATTTTTATTGGTGAAGTTTTTACATTTTTGAAGCGGCGCTGACTTTTTTTCTTACGTTACTGAACCTATAAATAAATAAATGTACTCTGACGTTAATGGGTGAATGAGCTAAGCTTAATATTGTCGATAGAGGTTTGTGCAAATACATCAGATAAACACTTAAAAGCAGTAGAAGGCTTTAAAACAAACACATAGGAGATTACATAGGAGGAACTACTCTGAGCTGATACTCACTCCTGGTTTGGGCAATCTCAACGCTTATATATAGATCACAGGTGGTTAAAGAGACATAAATCAAGGCAAATTAAGACGTTTTTTGCTGTCTTTACCCCATTGAACATGTGTAATGGCTAGTATCGCGACTTATTTCCCCGAGGAGGCATTTCTCGCACACACCCGGCCCCAGCCGTGGAGGGAGGAGGCTGATGTGTTATTTTTGTGTTTTTTGAAGCGAATTATCCTGTTGCCGAGGGAGCCATGCATCTAGAAACGGTAAATAGTCCCTTGTGATTGTTTTGGGTGGGTTAGGGCAGTGAATTAAGGCCTGTAATAGGTGGAAATAGGGAAAATATCGGTTGGGGGAGAGGTGGATTTAAATGGCCGCCGTGGTAGTTCAGAAGTTCATCGTTTTTTACTGATTTCCGGTAAACTAGAGTATATAGCGGCACGGGGCTTGAAAGGCATGGCGACACGTGCATTGGATTCCTGTGTGTGAAGTTAGAGAGCGGGATATAAGCCGGTAAGGTCAGAAAGGTCACGTATATAACTGGCTTGGGGTGTCCGGCTCCATATATGACCTTAATTATTAATGACCTCTAAGACCTTCGGGCACTGATAGGGAGAACTGAGATGAATGACCTAATTTATGGGGTCAAATGAGGTGTGAGTGTCTTAAATATTGAATTATGGGCGTTTAGCGGTGAGGTCATAAGGGCGTAACCGGCGGATGGAGCGAACCATATGTGGCGTATTATCTCAGTTATCAATAACACCTAAGAACTTTGAACACTATGAGAGGGAGAAGTAAGCTGAATGACCTAATTTATGGGGTCAAATGAGGTGTGAGTGTCTTAGATATTGAATTATGGGCGTTTAGCGGTGAGGTCATAAGGGCGTAACCGGCGGACGGGAGCGAACCATACGTGACCTTATATCCGTGAGTTTTGACCAGTGTAAGATGCCTGGGTACTCCTATATTAAGGATTAGGGTGTATTTGTGTTGTATTATTGCAGATATGAGGTGTGGGTTGTGTTACTCAGGAAATATTGAAGGTTAACGTGAGCTAGAAGTGTTTTAAGGGTGACTCGTCTAGCGGGCGGGTGAATTTTACGAATTTTTCAGATTTATTTATTTCAGTGTTATTTCTCTTGATTTTTTTGCATTTGCATCATCATGGTTGTGATTTCATGTGTGTCTGAGGTGGTATTGATGGTGATTGTGGTGATTTTAGGTGATACATGTGGTGGTGATGACCTGGGGTGGTGAACCTATTAACTCTAAAGGGGAATATGTAGGTTAGCGTTGTTGCCTTGACCACATGTGCTTACCCCAGACCATCGGGTGTCATTCTAGCCCCTTGCATCCGATGACGCAGTATACGCGTCATCGTCTCCTCATCCGAGTGACGTGACGCGCGTACTGCGTCATCATGGTCATTTCAGCCAGTGTGTTTATTTCGTCTAGTATGGTATAGTGCTCGGGCGCGCGATTTGACAGCTCGTAGTGAAGAGGCTAGAGTTATACATGCTCCTGGTACTGTGAAGGCTGGCATGAACCTATATTTTGGCTGTCAACATTTTCTTTGCTCTCACAGGAGGTTAAGGTTAAAATCTAAGTTTAATTCAAGGTTAGGATAACTTAGCGATGACCAGTATCTTATCCTAGACCTGGGGGCTTCGTGGTGCAGTGGTTAGCAGTTAGCACACCCGGCTCACAACCGAGGGAGCCTGGGTTCGATTCCCGGGCAGAGTGGGAAAATTTGGGAGGCTTTTCAGATACCCTATGCCCCTGTCCACCCAGCAGTGTACCAGGTATTAATCGGGGGTTGTGTCCCGTCTCCTGGGATCTGTTCCCTTCTTTAATTCCTTCCCCTCCTGTCTCTCTCTGGCATATGACCACAGATGTTGCGCCGACTAAATGAAATTTTCCAACTTTTTTATCCTAGACCATCGGGTGTTATTCTAGAGGTCTGCTCATGGTACCGTGAGGGCAGGAATTGACCTATTTTGTCTGTCAATTTTTATCTTGCTCTCACAGGAGGTTACGTTAAAATCTAAGTTTAATCCAAGGTTAGGATAACTTAGTGCTGACCGAGCATTTTTTTTGTTAATGTTTCTGATATTTTTCAGCCCTTGAATATATAAATAAGTGTGAAGTGATGAGACTTGGGTGTTTTTTCTGGAATAACACCCACTTGTTTAGGATATATAGGCAGGATAGGCCTCTCACCACACTGCCGTTGATGTCACTGGCGGGAGAGGTGGCTACGGTCATCTCCATACTCACCGCCTCTTAAAATATTATCTTAGGGTGCAACGCAGTATATATTTGTTTTATTTCATTGTGGTAGTAGAGCGCACGGCAGGTACGGTTAACCCGGTAGCTGTGGGGATCATGTTTCTTAAGTCGGTAGCAGCGATGGGCCAAATTTGTGTCTTTACCGTGTAGCAGTGATGGGCCAAATTTGTGGCTTTACCGTGTAGCAGCGACGGGCCAAATTTGTGGCTTTATCGTGTAGCAGCGATGGGCCAAATTTGTGCCATGATATAAATCCCCCCAAATAGATGATACATAATCTGATCACAAATGCTTTATATATAATATGAAATGGTTTGTGTGAGGGGTGATTTTTTTCCATCTTTCTCGCTTGGAGGGACCATTAAGAAACACTGGGTTAAAGGCCCTTCCCTCTAAGCGAGAAAAATTAGAAAAAAATCATCACTCACACAAACCACTTCATAATATATATCAATGCATTTGTGATCAGTTTATACATCATCTATTTATTTATTTATTTATTTATTTATTTATTTATTTATTTTTACGTCTTGGCCTATTGCGCCGGTAGGCTTCTTCCCGGTGGATCCTGATGGTCGGTGGTGGGGTTTATATCCTTCTTAATATATCAAGTTACATATCATGGCAAGAATTTGGCCCGTCGCTGGTACACTATAAAGCCACAAATATGGGCCCTTGTTGCTACCGGGTTAAGTTAGGTCTTGTTAGGATAGCTCAGCAAGTTTGGGCAGGTTAGGATAGCTTAGATTTAATTCTCTAAATATATGGTCTTGGGGGGGGGACACCTGGAGATATATTTCTGTTTATATTGTTTTGACAGTGGCTTGCTAAGGCTAGATTAGTACCGGTATCATTAAAGTTTGGTTAGGTTAGGATGACTTAGATTTAATTCTCTTTATATATTGTCTGGGATGACACATTGAGGCATATGTTTTTACTTTTTTGCATATTTGGCGTCGGAACACAGGCTGGGGAAGGAGACGGTGGCTGAGTGGTTAGCGTGCCGGTCCTGCGTTCGCCGCGTCATGGATGAGGAGGGTTTGAATCCACTGCTGCCACAGTCTACCTGTCCTGAAGACCACCACCATCATCCTGGACTGTATGGGACTGTCCAAGGGAAAGCTAGATGGGGCAGCTATAAACACTTGCCGGCTTGGGCCCACCACCAGGCCCAGCCAAGGGAGGTAAGGAAAAAAAGTATGGCTAGGTTTGAATAAGTTTTAGGTTAGAATAGCTTAGTATTAAATTATCTTGTAATTATTATTATTGTCATTATTATCATTCCTATTACGTGTAATATTATCCAGCTTGTAAGGGACTGTATGCATATACAAATACACTGTATTGCCAAGAAACAAGAGGAATTAACTATTTTAATGATAAATATAAGTGAATCTCGTTATTGAGGACCAGGAGACAGATTTTGTGTTGGAAGTCAGTAAATATAAGAGGCTGAGTACAACAGTCTGGCAATGTTGGCACTGCCTCAAAGTATAGGCCTGGCTGTATGTATAGAGTTATGAGGAGAGAGAGGGAGGGTAGAGGAAGAAAAGTATGTAAAAAAACAAATATGAGAGAGAGTATCAATTAATTATCTTATATTATACAGCCCTTGATAGAGAGAGATTTTATAATATATTATCCCATGCTGTCTTTCCCAGTACAAGACTTTGAGAGTGGACACATATTTGCAGGTTGGTGTAGCAGTGCCGGGAGGTTCCATAACACAGGGCACTCCTTACCTCAACAACAGTCTCTTCACCGACAAGTAATTCTTCACCAACAAGCTTTTCAGCAGCTTGGAGAAATAGGTAAGCTTTCTCTACTCATTTCCTGCCCTGCCTTCATTACCCCCGCCAGAAGCCCCCAAAGGGTGAACCCGTTATATTGAGCTGTAAAATGTTCAGCTCACTTAGTAACCCAGTGTGTTGTAAAATGTTCAGTACATCCCCTTGCTTAGAGGGAAAGGCCTTTTAACCCGGTGGTGGTGGTAGCAGCGGGGATCATGTTTCCTAACCCGGTAGCAGCAGGGATCATGTTTCTTAATGGTCCCCCCAAGCGAGAAAAATGAGAAAAAAATCATCCCTCACACAAACCGTTTCATAATACATATCAAAGCATTTGTGATCAGTTTACACATCATCTATTTTGGGGGGTTTAAATCATGGCACAAATTTGGCCCGTTGCTGCTACACGGTAAAGCCACAAATTTGGCCCGCTGCTGCTACACGGTAAAGCCACAAATTTGGCCCGTTGCTGCTACACGGTAAAGCCACAAATTTGGCCCGCTGCTGCTACACGGTAAAGCCACAAATTTGGCCCGTTGCTGCTACACGGTAAAGCCACAAATTTGGCCCGTTGCTGCTACACGGTAAGAAACATGATCCCCGCAGGGTTAAGCGTAGGGTGCATGATTATGTTTGCCAAAGTGCTTACTACACACTGGATACATATTATGCATGCAAGATTGGTTTTGCTTTATAATATAGTTAGATTAATTTGATTTATTTATTCAGCCCTTGACAGAGAGGAAAGTAATATTTCTTATTGTACAAGGGACTTACCACAGACATGTTGCTAACCTGATTTTGTGTAAGTTTAAACCCAGGAATAAGTCACCTCCAATCCTGGCATCAAAGTTCTTAAGCCCCTAACTCACTCACCTGTGCTAATGCAGGAGTAAAGTCATAATTATACAGTAAATATTGGTGTGAAAAAGACTCCTAATATTGGCCACATCATGTGTGGAAATACATATTAAAAGGAAGCCTAGCCAGCAGGGAGGGAGGAGGAGCCTCACTTCATGGTTTGGTCTCAAAAGCTAACAGGCTATATTTTCACCTGCAAGGGTAGATATATATTTTTCTGCTTACTTTTTGCCTTATTTTACAGCCTTTGACAGAGAGGAAAGTAACACACATAAACTGATCACAAATGCTTTGATACATAATATGAAATGGTTTGTGTGAGGGGTGATTTTTTCTCATTTTTCTTGCTTGGAGGGACCATTAAGAAACATGATCCCTGCCACCACCGGGTTAAGTTAAAGTTTTCTAAAGAAAGAATTGCTACATTACATTTGTAAGTCACTGACACAACCAAAACACGTCCTCACACTCACCACCATCACTTTGTTGATGCGTCATGGACAGCGATATTAGGTAGGGTTAGATACACGGGAGCCAAGGTTCAGTGGAGCTGCCTCGTGCAGGCCTACCGGCCTCTTGCAGACTCCTATGTTCTTATGCCACTGGACGAGGTGGAAAGACGCTTGGGTGCCATAGTAGGGGTCAAAATGCTATGTATGTATTCCAGAGAAATGTTCCACTCACAGTGCTGGCTAGCTTCAGACTGAGGAGAAAGACAGCGTCTCTGCACACACACACACACACTCACACACACACACACACACACACACACACACACACACACACACACTCACCCACTCACTCACACTCTCTCTCTCTCTCTCTCTCTCTCTCCAATATCTGTCTATTTATATATTTTTACTCTGAAAAGAATTTACCACAAAAAATCAATTATCAACTTTATTAATCTCCTTACTTTACTCCTAGAGACAAGAGGAGGAAGAGGAAGAAGAAGAAGAAGAGGAAGAGGAGGATGACTTTGAAGACCAGCAGACAGACAGAAAGACATTGGTGAGTGTTGAATCATTCTTTCCATAATACTCTCTCTCCTTCCTTCCTTCTTGTCTCTTGGATAGGTTAGGATAAAAGGCCAGATTATTGAACCTCCTCACTCAAGTTCACATATTTGAGGGTTTCTTAGGAGTTTTGGGAGTTAATTCCAGGGCTAGTTTTATGAGGCTGGTGGTAGAGTGACCCTTCCTCTGTACCGTGAACCTTAAACCGTAGAGCGCAGGCAAAAACATACCTCACTTCAGCCTTCCATACCTTCACTTCTACTTAGCTTACCTAACTGAATGAAGTATCCTTGTAAAGTACATACCCTTAACCCCTTCACTACGGCCGGGCCAAAACGGCGCCCCGCACCGTATCCAAGATCGCCGTGCGCACCAAATTTGAAATGTTGCTATTGAATATAACAAGTTTTCAGCCATAAACTCAACATAATCATCATGTATTATAAATGAAAACATGCAGAATTAAATGGTGCACATAAAAAAACATAATTTGATTGATAGTTTTGAGAGGTAAGCATAAATATAGAAATAGAATAACTTGTGTATTGGCTAAAGCGAGCCAATATGCGCGTCCTCGGATATGGTATGGGGCACGCAAGGATGCAGTATACTGGTGTTGAAGGGGTTAACCTCTTCAGCACGGTGACGCAGTATACGCATCATTTGGTCTCTCGTAGCATATCCGAGTGACGCGCATACTGCGTCATGGTCGCTTGAGTCAGTGTGTGTTTCATTTCTTCCCGGATATGGCACGAGACTTTCAAAATGTTGCTCGGATATGCTACGGTGTTTTATGTACCTCCCAATATTATTCTTATGTCAGAGTATGAAGTAATTTCATGCACTCATATTGGATCTTAGCGGACAGTTACTACCACTGGTAGTCAAATACCCTTTGTTTCTACCATGAAATAACACAAATAAAGTGAGGGAAAATATGTTACTTGCGAGTGTAGAAACCTCTCGCCCACCTTATCACCTTATCATGTTGCCCCGCCCCTGCCCTCTCTGCACCTCTCATCTGTTTCTGCTCCACTGAGCTAAGACCACTACTTTTGTTCATAATTTGATATGAGATAAAGTCACATCTGTAAGTAATGCTTTTATTTTATTTTCTCGTAGTCTGTCCCTGATAGATGTAGATGAAAAAACGCAGAAAACGTGTCAAGCCAGTTTATGGTCAATTTCTCTTCTCTCTCTCTCTCTAAGTCAACTCTACAGTCACCGTGAGATTGTGTGTGTGTGTGTGTGTGTGTGTGTGTGTGTGTGTGTGTGTGTGTGTGTAATTCACCTTTTGGTCTGCTGCAGGTCTCTCTCGAGACAGCCAGCCATTCCCCTACGGAAGTGAGCCAGGGTCTCATTGTACCGAGTTTGGGGGAGGGCTGAGACCACTCACACACAACACACCGCGACAACGAGGTCACAACTCCTTGTCTGACGTCGCGTACCTACTCACTGCTAGGTGAACAGGGGCTGCACGTGAAAGAAGATAAATCCAAATTATCTTCACCTGGTTGTGAATCAGGCGCTACCAATTACACCACTGGCCGTGTGTGTGTGTGTGTGTGTGTGTGTGTGTGTGTGTGTGTGCGTGTGCGTGCGTGTGTGTGCGGGTGTGCGTGTGCGTGTGCGATTGTATACTAAATGGAAAAAAAGTAAATAAATGAGTAACTACCACTGTTACGTCTCTCTCTCTCTGAATTACGAAAAGAATGATAAATGAAGGACACAACAATAGCACAACAGGCAATTTTATTTATAGAAAACGATGTCTCGCGCGTAATCTCTTTTTCTATTGTGTCCGAGTCAGTCACGTGGCAACACTTGGTGAGAGATGTGTGATCCATCACCCCATACATCCCGCTCTGCACCCTCTTCACCCCACAAAACTTCTTCACCACCACCCTCTCCACATCCACACCACACACCATCCCGCCACACACACCACCGCTCATCTTCACCCCTATCTGCTAATTTTGTTTCTCAGCCTCCTTCACTCCCACAATCACCCATCGTTGCTTACCACTCACTCTCACTCTCACCACCACCAGCACCACCTTCTCCTTCACATTCAGCCCCTCCTCCATCTCCCACGCCCCTTCATCCGTCACCATCACCCTCACCTTCTCCTTCACATTCAGCCCCTCCTCCATCTCCCGCGCCCCTTCATCCGTCACCATCACCCTCACCTTCTCCTTCACATTCAGCCCCTCCTCCATCTCCCGCGCCCCTTCATCCGTCACCATCACCCTCACCACCACCTTCTCCTTCACATTCAGCCCCTCCTCCATCTCCCGCGCCCCTTCATCCGTCACCATCACCCTCACCTTCTCCTTCACATTCAGCCCCTCCTCCATCTCCCTCTTCATCCGTCACCATCACCCTCACCCACCACCTTCTCCTTCACATTCAGCCCTCCTCCATCTCCCACGCCCTTCATCCGTCACCATCACCCTCACCTTCTCCTTCACATTCCGCCCCTCCTCCATCACCACCGCCCCTACATCCGTCACCATCACCCTCACCCTCACCACCACCTTCTCCTTCACATTCAGCCCCTCCTCCATCTCCCACGCCCCTTCATCCGTCACCATCACCCTAACCTTCTCCTTCACATTCAGCCCCTCCTCCATCTCCCGCGCCCCTTCATCCGTCACCATCACCCTCACCCTCACCACCACCTTCTCCTTCACATTCAGCCCCTCCTCCATCTCCTGCGCCCTTCATCCGTCACCATCACCCCACCTCACCACCACCTTCTCCTTCACATTCAGCCCCTCCTCCATCTCCCGCCCTTCATCCGTCACCATCACCCCTCACCACCACCTTCTCCTTCACATTCAGCCCCTCCTCCATCTCTCCCCCTTCATCCGTCACCATCACCCTCACCACCACCTTCTCCTTCACATTCAGCCCTCCTCCATCTCCCCGCATCTTCATCCGTCACCATCACCCTCACCACCACCTTCTCCTTCACATTCAGCCCCTCCTCCATCTCCCCCTTCATCCGTCACCACCACCCTCACCACCACCTTCTCCTTCACATTCAGCCCTCCTCCATCTCCCGCGCCTTCATCCGTCACCATCACCCTCACCACCACCTTCTCCTTCACATTCAGCCCTCCTCCATCTCCCCGTGCCCCTTCATCCGTCACCATCACCCCTCACCACCTTTTCCTTCACATTCAGCCCCTCCTCCATCTCCCCCTTCATCCGTCACCATCACCCTCACCACCTTCTCCTTCACATTCAGCCCCTCCTCCATCTCCCGCGCCCTTCATCCGCTACCATCACCCTCACCCTCACCACCACCTTTTCCTTCACATTCAGCCCTCCTCCATCTCCCCTTCATCCACCACCATCACCCTCACCACCACCTTCTCCTTCACATTCAGCCCTCCTCCATCTCCCGTGCCCCTTCATCCGTCACCATCACCCCTCACCACCACCTTTTCCTTCACATTCAGCCCCTCCTCCATCTCCCGCCCTTCATCCCGCCACCATCACCCTCACCACCTTCTCCTTCACATTCAGCCCCTCCTCCATCTCCCCGCGCCTTCATCCGTCACCACCACCTTCTCCTTCACATTCAGCCCCTCCTCCATCTCCTGCGCCCCTTCATCCGTCACCATCACCCTCACCAACACCACCACCTTCTCCTGCACCTTCAGCCCCTCCTCCCTCTCCCCTTCATCCGTCACCACCACCTTCTCCTTCACATTCAGCCCCTCCTCCATCTCCTGGGCCCTTCATCCGTCACCATCACCCTCACCCTCACCACCACCTTCTCCTTCACATTCAGCCCCTCCTCCATCTCCCGCGCCCCTTCATCCGTCACCACCACCTTCTCCTTCACATTCAGCCCCTCCTCCATCTCCTGCGCCCCTTCATCCGTCACCATCACCCTCACCCTCACCACCACCTTCTCCTTCACATTCAGCCCCTCCTCCATCTCCCACGCCCCTTCATCCGTCACCATCACCCTCACCTCCTTCACATTCAGCCCCTCCTCCATCTCCCGCGCCCCTTCATCCGTCACCATCACCCTCACCACCACCTTCTCCTTCACATTCAGCCCCTCCTCCATCTCCCACGCCCCTTCATCCGTCACCATCACCCTCACCTTCTCCTTCACATTCAGCCCCTCCTCCATCTCCCGCGCCCCTTCATCCGTCACCTTCACCCTCACCTCACCACCACCTTCTCCTTCACATTCAGCCCTCCTCCATCTCCCACGCCTTCATCCGTCACCATCACCCTCACCTTCTCCTTCACATTCAGCCCTCCTCCATCTCCTGCCCCTTCATCCTTCACCATCACCCTCACCACCACCTTGTCCTTCACATTCAGCCCCTCCTCCATCTCCCACGCCTTCATCCGTCACCATCACCCTCACCTTCTCCTTCACATTCAGCCCCTCCTCCATCTCCCCGCCTTCATCCGGTCACCATCACCCTCACCCTCACCACCACCTTCTCCTTCACATTCAGCCCCTCCTCCATCTCCCTGCGCCCCTTCATCCGTCACCATCACCTCACCCTCACCAACACCTTCTCCTTCACATTCAGCCCCTCCTCCATCTCCCCCGCCCCTTCATCCGTCACCATCACCCTCACCATCACCTTCTCCTTCACATTCAGCCCCTCCTCCATCTCCCGCGCCCTTCATCCGTCACCATCACCCTCACCACCACCTTCTCCTTCACAGTCACCCCCTCCGCCCTCTACCCGTCCTCTTCATCCGTCACCATCACCCTCACCACCACCTTCTCCTTCACATTCAGCCCTCCTCCATCTCCGCGCCCTTCATCCGTCACCACCACCCTCACCACCACCTTCTCCTTCACATTCAGCCCTCCTCCATCTCCCGCCCCTTCATCCGTCACCATCACCCTCACCACCACCTACTCCTTCACATTCAGCCCTCCTCCATCTCCCGCCTTCATCCGTCACCATCACCCCTCACCACCACCTTCTCCTTCACATTCAGCCCCTCCTCCATCTCCCCGCGCCTTCATCCGCCACCATCACCCTCACCCTCACCACCTTTTCCTTCACATTCAGCCCCTCCTCCCGCTCCCCTTCATCCGTCACCATCACCCTCACCACCACCTTCTCCTTCACATTCAGCCCTCCTCCATCTCCCCCTTCATCCGTCACCACCACCTTCTCCTTCACATTCAGCCCCTCCTCCATCTCCTGCGCCCCTTCATCCGTCACCATCACCCTCACCCGCTCCACCACCTTCTCCATCACATGCAGCCCCGCCTCCATCTCCCGCCCCTTCATCCGTCACCACCACCTTCTCCTTCACATTCAGCCCTCCTCCATCTCCTGCCTTCATCCGTCACCATCACCCTCACCCTCACCACCACCTTCTCCTTCACATTCAGCCCCTCCTCCATCTCCCACGCCCCTTCATCCATCACCCTCACCACCACCTTCTCCTTCACATTCAGCCCCTCCTCCATCTCCCGCGCCCCTTCATCCGTCACCATCACCACCACCTTCACCTTCACATTCACCGCCACCTCCATCTCCACCTCCACATCCTCCGTCACCATCACCCTCACCAGCACCAACACCTTCTCCTTCACATTCAGCGCCTCCTCCATCTCCTCCGACCCTTCATCCGTCACCATCACCCTCACCTCACCACCACCTTTTCCTTCACATTCAGCCCCTCCTCCATCTCCTGCCCCTTCATCCGTCACCATCACCCTCACCACCACCTTCTCCTTCACATTCAGCCCTCCTCCATCTCCGCGCCTTCATCCGTCACCACCACCTTCTCCTTCACATTCAGCCCCTCCTCCAACTCACCCGCCCCTTCAACCGTCACACTCACCCACACCCTCACCACCACCACCACCACCTCCTTCACCGCCACCAGCTGCCGAGAACTCTTTCTCAAGTGTGTCAACACTTATACTTCATCAATCAGAGGAGGAGGAAGAATACCAACTTCCATCGCCGCCACCCTCCGATGAAAAATTAGTGAAATATAAATTGCATTTTATTTTAGACTGAATATTGGTGTGTAAGGCACAATGGAATTATTCTCGATATTCAGATACATACTCTGTTATGATTATGTTTCGTTTTGTGATTGACTGTGGAGTTTTTAAAGTTTGCTGCGCGCGCTGAAATCCCGGATATGACGCGGGCGCGCGTTTTGACTTGCCGTACCGAAGAGGTTAACTGTCCTTTGACGTTAAGTTGAAGACTGTATGACCATTGGCAGAACGAGTACAGAACATTGAAGTAGGATCACTGGGAGCACATTTTTATATACAGTTTTCCACCCAAAATGGACTTTCCTTCTATGATTTAGCAGGCCAGTGGGGGTCTCTTTTAACCTCTGTATATCAAAAACTCTTCATCACAGCTAAAAAGCAAAAACACCATTGGAAAGAGGAGGTCCAGATCTATAGGAGTCGGTTATGTATGCCACTCTTGCGAACGTACATGCACGTTCAAGGAGTGTTGAATGTTAACACTTACTTCGGTGCGTGCGTTATGATCAGCCGTATTGAGGGGAACTGCGGATATCTCTCCTTCAGACTCTGGCAAGGGAGTATTGCCAACTGCAATATTTACAACTATTTGGTCAAAGAATCAGTCAGGTGATAGGTGAAGCTATGCAAAAATCCCGCTATATTGGGCAAGAACATCCACCAGTTACTCGTCCGTAGATTTGCCGCGCTGGGCTGACATGATTTTCCACCATATTTAGTGAAGAACACACTCAATTGGCAATCCTGTGTTGTGAGAATTAGTGTTGGAGCACTCTCATACGTGGGAGATTTGAGTGCGGCTGGAGCTGGCAGCGAGGGTTTAGCGCCACCAGCAAATATGCCTAACACCCGCTGCAAGCGCTTAGCAATGAAAGGGTTGATGGTCCCTCCAAGTGAGAAAGATGAGGAAAAATCACCCCTCACACAAACCATTTCATAATACATATCAAAGCATTTGTGATCAGATTATGTATCATCTAATTTGAGGGGTTCATATCATGGCACAAATTTGGCCGGTCACTGCTACACGGTAAGCCACAAATTTGGCCCGTCGCTGCTACATGGTTTAATTATTGCATTCAATTTTACTAGTGACAGAGATTTTGTGAGAGCTTATTACACCAGAATTTCACTTAATTATGTGAGTCAGAAACCACAGAAATGTTAGCAGAGTGAATTCAAAGGTAAACACGCACATGCTGTATTGTTTGGCCGTAAGACGCTGCCTCTTGGAAGACACCCTGATTATGGAATGATATTTTTCATGGTGTAAGAGTGTGAGCAAACCTTTTAGGCTTGGACGTAGCAGACGAGACATTAACCCGGTAGCAGCGACGGGCCAAATTTGTGGCTTCACCGTGTAGCAGCGACGGGCCAAATTTGTGGCTTTATCGTGTAGCAGCGACGGGCCAAATTTGTGGTTTTATCGTAGCAGCGACGTAATAAATTTGTGGCTTCACCGTGTAGCAGCGACGGGCCAAATTTGTGGCTTTACCGTGTAGCAGCGACGGGCCAAATTTGTGGCTTCACCGTGTAGCAGCGACGGGCCAAATTTGTGGCTTCACCGTGTAGCAGCGACGGGCCAAATTTGTGGCTTTATCGTGTAGCAGCGACGGGCCAAATTTGTGGCTTCACCGTGTAGCAGCGACGGGCCAAATTTGTGGCTTTACCGTGTAGCAACGACGGGCCAAATTTGTGGCTTTACCGTGTAGCAGCGACGGGCCAAATTTGTGCCATGATATAAACCCCCCAAAATAGATGATACATAAACTGATCACAAATGCTTTGATATATATTATGAAATGGTTTGTGTGAGGGGTGATTTTTTCTCATTTTTCTCGCTTAGAGGGACCATTAAGAAACATGATCCCCGCTGCTACTGGGTTAACACCAGCAGACTGTTGGTACCAATCTGCCGAGGCTGAACAGTGGGCTGAGGCAGACTACAGTACCCCAAGGATGGGATAAGGGGACGAGGGCGAGGTGGCTGGCAGACGCTATTGTACTTACTGGAATTGGGTCCGTGGATTTCTCGATATAAAGGGGGGGCTTCGTGGTGCAGTGGTTAGCACACGCAGCTCGCAACTAAGAGAGCCCGGGTTCGATTCCTGGGTGGAGTGGAAAAATTTGAGCGGCTTTTCTGATACCCTACACCCCTGTCCACCCAGCAGTGAGTGGTTACCAGGTATTAATCGGGGGTTGTGTCCCGTCTCCTGGGGTCTGTTCCCTTCTCCTATAATTCCTTCCCCTTCTGTCTCTCTCCGGCATATGACCACAGATGTTGCGCTGTCCACTAAACAAACCTTTCCAACTTTCTTGATGTAAGTGTGTCCGTTATATCCCTGATTTACTATACAGGTAACTCGATTTACGCGAGTTTGGTTTACACGTTTTTGAAATAACGCTGGGTCCAAAATACAAATAAGTGTTTAATTTGCACATTTTTTTCACTTATATGCGATATTTTCTGGAGTGTCCACCAGATGTCTCACGCAACTGGACTCACACGGCCACACAGCTGAGCTCAGTTCTTCCCGCGCGCCACTTGAACAACAATACAGTACCCGCGCTGCCACGCTACTCAACAATAGGGGTGGGCGGGTATTGGTACTAACGGTACCAGCTATATGGTACGGTACCAGTACCAGACTGCTCAGTACTGGTACCAATACTAGCCAGTCACTCATGGTGTCCCTCATTTCTTCCTCACTCGAGTGAGGAAGAGACTGAGTGCCTGAGTGGATATCTCGGTGATATGGATTTTCTCTCTCTCTCTCTCTCTCTCTCTCTCTCAGTCTCTCGCAGGTGGATAAAAAGATCAAAATAAGGCAATTCTATGTAATTAATGCAAGTAATAATGTAATTCTATGTAATTCTCTCTCTCTCTCTCTCTCTCTCTCTCTCTCTCTCTCTCTCCCTCCCCACTGAAGGAAGTGAATATTAATTTTTCGATAAAAAAACTACCTCTCGTTTGATTTACGCAATGACCTCTTGAAGGACACAATACTCGCGTGTTACCTGTACCTGTAAGAAATGACCAAAACTCCTATGAAAGCTTTGCCAAATGTGTGTGTCTCTCTGGCATATGACCACAGATGTTCCCTTCTCCTATAATTCCTTCCCCTTCTGTCTCTCTCCGGCATATGACCACAGATGTTCCCTTCTCCTATAATTCCTTCCCCTTCTGTCCCTCTCTGGCATATGACCACAGATGTTCCATTCTACTATACTTCGTTCACCTTCTGTCTCGCTCCGTCATATGACCACAGATGTTCCCTTCTCCTATAATTCCTTCCCCTCCTGTCTCTCTCCGCATATGACCACAGATGTTCCTTCTCCTATAATTCCTTCCCTCCTGTCTCTTGCTGGCATATGACCACAGATGTTCCTTCTCCTATTATTCCTACCCATACTGTCTCTCTCTGGCATATGACCACAGATGTTCCCTTCTCCTATAATTCCTTCCCCTACTGTCTCTAGCTGGCATATGACCACAGATGTTCCCTTCTCCTATAATTCCTTCCCCTTCTGTCTCTCTCCGGCATATGACCACAGATGTTCCCTTCTCCTTTAATTCCTTCCCTTCTGTCTCTTCAGCATATGACCACAGATGTTCCCTTCTCCTATAATTCCTTCCCCTCCTGTCTCTTGCTGGCATATGACCACAGATGTTCCCTTCTCCTATAATTCCTTCCCCTTCTGTCTCTCTCTGGCATATGACCACAGATGTTCCCTTCTCCTATAATTCCTTCCCTTCTGTCTCTCTCCGCATATGACCACAGATGTTCCTTCTCCTATAATTCCTTCCCTTCTGTCTCTCTCCGCATATGACCACAGATGTTCCCTTCTCCTATAATTCCTTCCCCTTCTGTCTCTCTCCAGCATATGACCACAGACGTTCCCTTCTCCTATAATTCCTTCCCCTTCTGTCTCTCTCTGGCATATGACCACAGATGTTCCCTTCTCCTATAATTCCTTCCCCTTCTGTCTCTCTGGCATATGACCACACATGTTCCCTGCTCCTATAATTCCGTCCCCTCCTGTCTCTCTCCTGCATATGACCACAGATGCTCCCTTCTCCTATAAGTCCTTCCCCTACTGTCTCTAGCTGGCATCTGAACACAGCTGTTCCATTCTCCTATAATTCCTTCCCTTCTGTCTCTCTGGCATATGACCACAGATGTTCCTTCTCCTATAATTCCTTCCCTTCTGTCTCTCTCCGCATATGACCACAGATGTTCCCTTCTCCTATAATTCCTTCCCTTCTGTCTCTCTCGCATATGACCACAGATGTTCCCTTCTCCTATAATTCCTTCCCCTTCTGTCTCTCTCCAGCATATGACCACAGACGTTCCCTTCTCCTATAATTCCTTCCCCTTCTGTCTCTCTCTGGCATATGACCACAGATGTTCCCTTCTCCTATAATTCCTTCCCCTTCTGTCTCTCTCTGGCATATGACCACAGATGTTCCCTTCTCCTATAATTCCTTCCCCTTCTGTCTCTCTCTGGCATATGACCACAGATGGTCCCTTCTCCTATAATTCCTTCCCTTCTGTCTCTCTCCGCATATGACCACAGATGTTCCCATCTCCTATAATTCCTTCCCCTTCTGTCTCACTCCAGCATAAGACCACAGACGTTCCTTCTCCTATAATTCCTTCCCTTCTGTCTCTCTGGCATATGACCACAGATGTTCCCCTCTCCTAGACGACCTTCCCCTCATGTCTCTCTCTGGCATATGACCACAGATGTTCCCTTCTCCTATAATTCCTTCCCCTTCTGTCTCTCTCTGGCATATGACCACAGATGCTCCCTTCTCCTATAATTCCTTCCCCTTCTGTCTCTCTCCGGCATATGACCACAGATGTTCCCTTCTCCTATAATTCCTTCCCCTCCTGTCTCTCTCCGGCATATGACCATGGATGTCACTAAACCAAACTTTCCTTCCACCCATGAAAACCTGGTTAACTTTGTCTGTGTAAACAGTGGTAATGGGAGCCCAATATGTTGAAGAAGATACAGTCATCCTGGAGGTAGTTTTAAAATGTTTCTGCACCTTGAACAGTAACATGGATACCTTGTGACTATTCTCTGTGGTGGCCTCGGGAAGCAATGCCAGGAAAATGATTATTATGTTGGTAAAGATAGGAGAGTTTGTAAATATTTGACCCTGTGTTGACCCTCTGGTGGTAGTGACTGTGTGGAAGGAAGGAAGGGTTGAAAGTTTAAAGGAATTTATTATTATATGTAAAATGCACCTTCAGGTTGACACAAATACTAATTCCTTACTTATATTATAGATGAAAGAGGAAGAGGAGGAGGAGGAGGACAGGAATTTCTTGGTGTTTGTTATTTTTATTTCTTTGTTCCATTTATCAATATTTTTCTTTGTTTCCTCTTTTTCTTATCTTCATTTTCTTTACAAAGGAAGGAACGAGAGAGAGAGAGAGAGAGAGAGAGAGAGAGAGAGAGAGAGAGAGAGAGAGAGAGAGAGAGAGAGAGAGAGAGAGAGAGAGAGAGAGAGAGAGAAGGGAGGGAGGGAGGAAGAGAAGGAAGGAAAAAAGGAAGGAAGAGAAGTAGGGGAGGAAGGAAGGAAA
>NC_066509.1:47500-107500 GCF_024679095.1 Eriocheir sinensis | reverse complement strand
CCTTCAACGAATGTATTTTCCTCCCTTACTGACGTACAGAATCTTCATCCTAAGAGCTGCTATAGAAAGGTTACTAAGGTAGGTATACTTAGATGCCTCACTCCCTCACATCAGATATTTCCAAAGGCCAAAATGAGGTCAGTTAGGTCTTATTGAATGTTTTGGTAAGTTCAAGGTTCAGAAGAATGGTCACACTACCACCAGGGTCATTAAACTACCCTGAAATGCGCAAAACTCATCCGAAAGCCTTCTCAAATATGTGTGTTTTTCAGGTTCATGGTACAGAAGAAGGGTCACACTACCACCAGGGTCATTAAACTACCCCTGGAAATGCGCAAAACTCATCCGAAAGCCTTCTCAAATGTGCATTTCTTCTGTTCATGGTACAGAAGTCACACTACCAGAAGGGTCATTAAACAACCCCTGGAAATGCCCCAGACTCCTCCGAAAGCCTTGCCATGTATGTGCTGCTGGGTGCAATACAGGCTTAGTCCTCACGCAGGAGCCCAGCCAATGCGAGACTAGACTAGCCGTGCCGTGTGAGGTCAAAGCGTCAAAATACAATTAACCCAGTAGCAGCGATGGGCCAATTTTATGGCTTTACCGTGTAGCAGCGACGGGCCAAATTTTTGCCATGACATAAACCCCCTAAAATAGATGATACATAGGGTCGTATTATTTCGCCGCCCAAGAACATATATTTGACAAGGCTTTCCTCGGAGTTGTGGGTATATCCAGGAGTAGTTTTATGACCCTGGTGGTAGTTTAACCATTCTTCCGCACCGTGAACCTCAAGAAACACTCATTAGAACCCGACTGACCCCCTCTTTGGCCTTTTGAAATAGCTGATGTGGGAAGCGACAGTGTCTTATGATACCGGCCATAAACTGATCACAAATGTGTTGATATATATTATGAAATGGTTTGCGTGAGTGATGATTTTTTCTCATTTTTCTCGCTTTGACGGAGGAGCCTTTAACCCGAGAAGTTTCTGGTCCCTACAGAGTTTGGGATGAATAACTCTGTAGGGACCCAAAACTTCTCGGGTTTAACTCGTAATACTTTGCACAGTCCCAACACTTATTTTTCCCTCTCATGTATTACCTATAGATAACATAGGAGAGGGAGGGAATCCAACACCCAAACAGACTATTTGAAATGGTTATACTGAAGTCGTTTGATCCTAATTCTGTCCTTTCATGGGTTTTTTCTTTATTTCCAGGGGTAGATTTGTGACCTCGATGGAAGTTTGATCCTTCCTCTGTATCATGAACCTAAAAACACAGATTTGCCAAGGTTTTCGTAGGAGTTTTGAACATTTCCAGGAGCAGTTTTGTGGCCCTGGTGGTAGTGTGACCTTTCCTCTGTACCATGAACCTATAGAAACACACATTTGTCAAGGATTTCCTAGGAGTTGTGGGCATTTCCAGGGGTAGTTTTGTGGCCCTGGTGGTAGTGTGACCCTTCCTCTGTACCATGACCGTGAAGAAACACACATCTGGCAAGGCCTTCCTAGGAATTGTGGGCATTTCCAGGGGTAGTTTTATAACCCTGGTGCTGGCCTAACCCTTCTTCAGTTGCATGAACCTAAAAAACACTCATTGCAACCCAACTGATCCCTTCTTTGGCCCTTAGAAATAGCTGGTGTAAGAAGCAAAACTGTCTTACTATACTGTCCAAAGTCATGCTCAAGTTGGTGGCAATGCAGACCCCACAAGACCGGCACAAAGTCATCATTATCCTTGACGGTGAAGGCCTCAGTCATCGTCAAATAGCACAACCGATTAGTGTGTCCATCTCTAACGTATGAATGGGTGTGCAGACATGTGGCCACAGGCTCCACTAGTGACAGGCCTCAAAGCCTTGCAGCAGATTTTTAACAGTGTAATCACAGCATGGGTGCATTATTAAATAAATACCTATCATCGTCCTATATCGTATAGCTATGGTGCAGTATGTGCTTTACGTATTAATTTTGGCAGATATTATAATTCTGTATACTTTTACTGGCAATGAATAGGGACCATTAAGAAACATGATCCCCGCTGCTACCACTGGGTTAACCCTTCAACTAACACGCTGTATGTATCCCACCATTGCCTAGGAGAGTGAGTGTAATGGGGGAGGAATGGGTACCTTGGGGAGGGCCTGGACCCCAGTAGAGTAAACCCCATTGATTCTACTGTTTGGCAAGTGCAATTTAGCTTCTCCTAAGGGTTTGGCGGCCCCAGTCAAGTGTGATATATGAGGTACAGTCAACGTTGCCAGCTTACCATGAACCACCGTGAACATATATCGTATTTCCTGTTTTTTTACTCACAAGTATTGCCACAAAAGCATCAATACTTGACACTAATAACATTAACTTTAATTTTAGGGCGTTATTAGTGCATGTACAATAGTTTTAGGGCCTTGAAACAATATAGGCAATGATTTGAGTACATGGCAACGCTGGGTACAGTGTTGCTGTGATGGGAATACTGTGGACTTATAATGTAATATGGCAGTGTACAATTTAGGTCAATCATGGCACACACCCTTAGGGCGGCATTCTGAGACCTTCAAGTTAACCAATTTTAAAGGCCGAAAAGGTGGTCAGTCGGTTTCTAATGAGTGTTTTCTTAGGTTCATGGTACAGAGGAAGGGTTAAACCACCACCTGGGCCAACCCCTGGGAATGCCTGCGACTCCTAGGAAAGTCCTTGTCTTGGCTATATTTAAGAATGTGACCATCAGACACTTCTGAATTTCACATCTACTATTTCAAAAGGACAAAAAGGAGAATAATTAGACTCTATTGAGTGTTTCTTTTAGATTCATGGTACATAGGAAGGGTTATTAAACCACCACCTGGGTCATGAAGCTGGTACCCCTGGAACGACCTCAAACTTGTACGAGCGCCTTGTTAAATATGTATTTCAGGAGGGCAATTAATATGACCTGACCCTCACATCAACTACTTCCAAAGGCCAAAAAGGAGAATAATTAGGTTCTATTGATTGTTTCTTTTAGGTTTAAGGTACATAGGAAGGGTTAACCCTTTCATTGCTAAGCGCTTGCAACGAGACTATCACCTCAGGCACGCTCGGGCACCCCAGCGGGGCATCTCTTTTAACTGCAATATCTCAAAAAATATTATACACAGTACCACGTTTAGTAGTGTGGAGACAGGGTAAATCTGCATATTGACAACTGGGTGTGTCTGGCGAACCGCTGAATTACTGTCCAGTTGACAAGGGGTCACCTGCTCTACATGCTTTTATAACACAGAAAAGTGCCTAACATACAAGAGGAAGGGTGAGCACTTTTCTGTTATTTTTAACGACCTCTTTCATGTATTTTTTGCACAAGAAAGTACAGAAAGAAAGGCCGTACTTTGAAGCCCTTTTTCTGTGTGTGTGTGTGTGTGTGTGTGTGTGTGTGTGTGTATGTGCCCTTCTGTGCAGGAAAAGAACATGTCCGCCATGTACCATCTGACGCCCTTTCTCACGTGCCAGAACTACCCGTGGGAATGCCAAAAACTCCTCCCAAAGCCTCGTCAAATGTGTTTCTTTAGGTTCACGGTACAGAGGAAGGGTCACACTACCTCAAGGGTCATAAAACTACCCCAGGACATGCCCAAAAAGCCCTACGAAAGCCTTACAGAAGTGGGTTTGGGCGTTGAAATGTTTAATAATCAGCCCCTTTAACCTAACCTATCCAAGAGCCAGGAAGGAAGGAAGGAAGGAAGGAAAATTATTTAACACTCACCAATGGAATGTCTGTCTGTCAGTCTTCCTCTTCCTCTTCTTCCTCTTCTTCTTCTTCTTGTCTCTAAAGATAAGTAAGGATATTAGTACAGTTGATAATTCATTTTTTGAGGTCATTATAAATTCTTTTCAGGCAAAAATTATAGAAAGAGAGAGAGAGAGAGAGAGAGAGAGAGAGAGAGAGAGAGAGAGAGAGAGAGAGAGAGAGAGAGAGAGAGAGAGAATCAAAACAATTCACACATACAATAGCCCTACAATAATAAAAAAATTTAATCATAACTTTAGTAAAACAATCTTTGAATGCATAATATATAACCTAACCTTTGAATATAGTGCATAATAATAATAATAACAATAATAATAATAATAATAAAAATAATAATAATAATAATAATAATAGTGTTAATGAAAAATTATGCTGGGCTTATGAACATACATGTACAGGTGCAGATAATATTAGCAGAATTCTGTACCGTCCTGAAACCCTCACTTAAGGGTAAGGTCAGGATAAGTTAAGGTAAGGTTAGGATATTAAGGTAAGGTCAGGATAGGTCAGATTCAGGTTACCTTGGAGTGAATTACGTTCAGGGGATCATTTTAAGGCAAGTTTAGGGTAATTCAACTGTAGTTTTAGGTAATATGAGTGAATTACATTAGTTTAGGGTCATTCAAGACAGAGTAAGGTTACTTTAGGGTGAATTAAATTAAATTCAGGCTGCTTTTGACAGACTTACGGCACTTAGGGAAGCTTTGTTTTGATCGTTACCAATGGCGCTGATCGATGCTATAGCTTTCCACGTGAAACTGGCCTATGGGGTGGTGGCGGCTGCAGAGGAAGCAAGAGGGGTTGAGAGTGTGTGGCAAGGCTAGGCTAACCCCACTACCACCCCATCGGCCAGTTTTAAGAGGAAATTCTACAGCGGCGATCATTGGTAGCAATCAAAACAAACAAAACGACTGTGAAAGCGGTTAGTGTTGGTACTTATTACTTCTTTTGTTTTTATAAAGCAGAGGAGTCACTTCAAGGGCACAAAAAGAGGAAACACATGTGAAAAAAAAGCCTGCTACTCGCTGTCCTGAAAAAAAAAAAAAAAAAAAAAAAAAAAAATCGGGAGGAGAGGTGTCCTGATACCCTCCTCTTGAAAGAGTTCAAGTCGTAGGCAGGAGGAAATACAGATGAAGGAAGATTGTTCCAGAGTTTACCAGCGTGAGGGATGAAAGAGTGAAGATGCTGGTTAACTCTTGCATAAGGGGTTTGGACAGTATAGGGATGAAAGAGTGAAGATGCTGGTTAACTCTTGCATAAGGGGTTTGGACAGTATAGGGATGAGCATGAGTAGAAAGTCGTGTGCAGCGGGGCCGCGGGAGGGGGGGAGGCATGCAGTTAGCAAGTTCAGAAGAGCAGTCAGTGTGAAAATATCGATAGAAGATGGAAAGTGAAGCAACATGGTGGCAGAATTTAAGAGGTAGAAGACTATCAGTAAGAGGAGGAGAGCTGATGAGAGGAAAAGTCTTAGACTCCACTCTGTCCTAGAGAGCTGTGTGAGTGGAGCCCCCCACACATGAGATGCATACTCCATACGAGGGCAGACAAGGCCCTAATAAATGGAAAGCATCTGTGTGGGGGAGAAGAACTGGCGGAGACGATACAGAACGCCCAACCTTGAGGAAGCTGATTTAGTAAGAGAGGAGGTGTGAAGTTTCCAGTTGAGATTTTGAGCTAAGGATAGACCAAGGATGTTTAGTGTTGAAGAAGGTGACAGCTGAGTGTTGTTGAAGAATAGAGAGTCTTTAGTCACTCCTTTAGAAAAACACACACACACACACACACACACACACACACTTACTTGGCCAGACTTGAAGGCAGGGGGAGGAGGTCTGTCAAAGTTCCCTGGTGTAGTCACTCCCATGCTTCTTCTTGCCTCCTGGAACACTTGGCGATGGGTGGGTCCAGCGGCTGTAATGAAGTGTTGTGTATCTTATAATAGCATGAAGTAAGGGGGATATTAATAATATTGTGATGGTTAGAGAAATAGGCAGGACATGTAGTAATGGGTTTAAACTGGATATATTCAGATTCAACAAGGACACAGGCAAGAACTGGTTTACTAACAGAGTGGTGGATGAGTGGAACAGGCCTGGCAGTCATGTGATGTGTGGTGTGCCAGAGTGGTGGATGAGTGGAACAGGCCTGGCAGTCATGTGGTGAGTGAGTGCCAATACTAACAGACTGGTGGGTGAGTGGAACAGGCCTGGCAGTCATGTGGTGAATGAGTGCCAATACTAACAGACTGGTGGGTGAGTGGAACAGGCCTGGTAGTCATGTGGTGAGTGAGTGCCAATACTAACAGAGTGGTGGATGAGTGGAACAGGCCTGGCAGTCATGTGGTGAGTGAGTGCCAATACTAACAGAGTGGTGGGTGAGCGGAACAGGCCTGGCAGTCATGTGGTGAGTGAGTGCCAATACTAACAGAGTGGTGGGTGAGTGGAACAGGCCTGGCAGTCATGTGGTGAGTGAGTGCCAATACTAACAGAGTGGTGGATGAGTGGAACAGGCCTGGCAGTCATGTGGTGAGTGAGTGCCAATACTAACAGAGTGGTGGATGAGTGGAACAGGCCTGGCAGTCATGTGGTGAGTGAGTGCCAATACTAACAGAGTGGTGGGTGAGTGGAACAGGCCTGGCAGTCATGTGGTGAGTGAGTGCCAATACTAACAGATTAGCTGTCTGACTATAAAGCAAGATACTGTAATAATAACAGGATGTAGTCACTCTGAAACACACCCACACATTAAAATAAAACACACACACACCTTGTCTCAGTGAGTGGGGCAGCAAGACATTGGATCATTCCCTGGTCCTCTCTCCCCCTTCTCTCTCGTGGCCTTCACTTGCATCATCCTGAAAACACAGTGACATTGAAAGACCATGCACTAAAGTTTCAGTTAGGGCAATAACCGCAAAGATTTCTTCCCTCGCTGGCTCTGATAAAAAGGCCCCTTGGTCTGCTTCATTGATTCAGGGGACAGACCTTTGGAGATTGCCTAACAGTTCTTTGTGGTAGGATTTGGTGTGTTTTGTAATGATGGGTTGTTATTGTAGGTCATTAGTTTCTCAGACTAAAAGAAAAAAGGCCCTGTTTTGCTACACACTGAAATCTGTGAGGACGAAACTATTTTGTTCTGGTAGATTTCGGATATTTGTGATGCTATATACGAAAAGATCTTGATATTTTAGGGCGAGCCAAAACATGACAATGTGACTATGAAAATGTCAAGGTTATTGAGATGACACACACACACACACACACACACACACACACACACCAGTAACCTTCAGGAAAGTAACCACTCATTCATTACCACATTATCAACAACTGCATCCCTTGAGCTGTCTCCTTTGTTGTAAAAAAAATAAATTAATAAATAAATAAATAAATAAATAAATCATTATTATTATTATTAATTTTTTTTTTTTTTTGGCTAACATCATATATTGTTGATGGGCCTGAAACCTCATCAACAGTAAATGGAAATGTCTTCTTTATAAATAATGATGATTCCAGAAAAAAAATAGTGTTACGAATGTGCTGTATGTGTATGCTTGTATGTGTAATGTGATAAAATTGTAGCATGATGCAATGTTAGCTCAGCATGGTGCAACTCTACTTGTTGGGACAAGAGAGACAGAGGGGAGTGCTGAGTTGGCTGTTGTGAGTGAGAGGCACTGAGGGGTGGTGAAGACAACGCGTGTCTGGGCTTGGAGAGGAAGTCGAGGAAGGCGAGCCCGGACGGTTTTCTCGGCTCGTGTTGGGGCTGTGGCAAGAAGGGGAACATGCGCAGTCGTTGTCCGAGGGAGTGAAGGACGCGTTCCCTTGACCGACTGAGTTCTGACGCCTTTCAGCCTTGCTGCAAGGACTGTGGCAAGTCTGGCCACTGTTCAAGCGCCTGCCCCAGGCCCAGGGGCGCGGCGCAGGCGGGAAGCGCGGACGGGCTGGGGAAGGGAGTCGACTTCCAGCCGTCTCCCGCCCTCGGGCCCCACCTTGAGTAAGCTGCCGCCGCCCGACCAGCGTGTTGCCAGTGGGAGGCTTAGCGGTTGTAGCCACAACGCGTGACAGTGGACACCGGGGGCTGAGGAGTGCTCGGCGCGGCCTGACCCGGGGTAGTGTGTGCTGCTGGAGGGGCCAGTGGAGGCTCGTATCGGCGTAGGCAGCGCTGTGGAGCACCGGCCGATGGACGTCGCCGATTGAGACGAGCCGTGCTTGTTGGGGCTCGACTACCTGACGCAGGCCAGTAAGGCTTGTGGTGGCCTCGGACGGGAGCTGGAGAGGGTGACTGGAGTGGTGCCCTTTGCTTCCAGGAGGTTTTCGTGCATGGCTGCGTGGGGAGGTAGTCACGGCTGAGTGAGGGCACCTTGCCCCAAGGGTGGAGGCCAGGAGCTGGTGTCGACTGTCCCGAGCGTCACGTGGAGCGGATGGCGTGGAAGAGCCCACTGAGGACTGGCGGCTGTGTCGTGCCGTTCATGGGCACTCTTTTTAATTATGTAGGTTCATAATACCTCACAGTAGAATTAATTATTGACCATTTAAACCACAGAGTAAAATTAGGAGTTTATTCACCCAGTCTTATAAGGCACCATTATCGCACACAGGATCATCACCTGTCCAAGTGATATAGGTAACACGACTTTAAGAAAGTTACTTGAGGTAATTATTGTTTAGGGATTCTGATGGTGAACTAAGGGTCATAGGACAGGGTTCACTTATTATAGGTTAGCTTACATCACTAATTACACTTGTAAATACCCTGAACACAGGTTGACATTAACACCTTACCTAGCATGCACACATGGCAATAAGTAGCACCAACATAATTGTTTCTGCCCACACGGGGAAACACAGACTCCACCATTCCACACCTTAATTAAGTCCTAACTAAACTAGTGAGTGTTTGCGCTTATCCATTGTTACCCCTGAGAACAACACACATACCACCCTTTTGGCCTCCTCCTTTCCTTCCTCTCTTCACACACCCTGCCACAGGCAATCCCCCACAACGCAGCTTCAAAAGTGTTTACTGCTGCATGTTGGCCTTGGTCTGGACGACGCCCAGCTTCCCATCTGTCAGGCTTGCCTTTGGCACACCTGAAAGGGGCGATGTCGCTCGTGAGAATCAGTCTCAGTTAGAGTATTATAGCCAAAGTGAGTTGAAGACCGTGAACAGTTCTTTCCTCACCTGAAAGGGGCGATGTCGCTCGCTCCCACAACCTACCACCGAGGCAGGGGCGTTAGTCTCGGCCCCAAAATGCCTTGGTGTGACGTCACGGAGTGACAAACTGACCGCAGGTTAGGCCTGCTTGAGACCTGAGATTTCCTTGGTAGGCCTCCAATATCAATATAAGGTCTCTGGTATTTTATTTCCATTATAAATATTTACCGTTCTCGCGCAATAATTAAAAGAAGGCAGATTGACCACTTTTGGCAACGATACCCTGTTTTGACCCCTGACACCTCTGAATTTTGTTGACACTACAGATTGTAGGGGAGATATGGGAGCACAACAGGCCTCTTTGTTTCAACACCCATCTCTTCCCTCTCGCTCTCTCTCAAACTTCTTTCTCTCTCTCTCCTCTCATACTTTTCATGTTTTTCCTCCTTCTCTTCTTTCTTGTGTCTCTCTCTCTCTCTCTCTCTCTCTCTCTCTCTCTCTCTCTCATGAGAAACCCACATACATATATAACTGGTTGCGCAAACACCCCAGGTTAACTCTATTTACATGGGGAAAAATACCATTACAATTGTAGTACATTTCGGGCCATTACAGCTGGTCAATGGCATGGCTGACAGGAGGAGCCCCATTGGGGCGCGAGAAGAGACTGTGGTGGACGTGGTGGAGGACAGACTGATTTATGTGTATTGCATGTATTTTTGTGTGTTCAATGTTCGGCCGGGAGCTTAGGCTACCGGTGGATTTGGCCACGGGGCGGCCCCCCAACGTGAGCTTGCCCACCGTCACCTCTGGCTTCGCAGCGGCACTGCAGGAAAGCCTGGCTGAGGTGCACCGACGCGTGCAGGGCAAGCTCAAGGTGGCAGGCCAGGCCATGAAGGAGACACATGACCGGCGCAAGAGGGACGCGAGATACTCCGTGGGTGACAGTGTGTGGCTGCATAACCCCCGCCGTCAACGAGGGCTCTCGCTGAAGCTACAGAGCCCCTGGGTGGTGGCAGCCCTCTCTGATGTTACCTACCGGATTTGGCGGGGACGAAAGCACCCGTCTGTTGTCCACGTGGACCGGCTGTGGCGTTACCACGGTCCAGGGCGCTACTCCTGGGGCCACGGCGGGGAAGGAGAGGACGTAAGCCCCAGCAGAAGCGACGAGGACGTGTCGGAGGCCGACCAAGGGGCGAACGAGAACATGGGCGGTGCGAGCGAAGCGGCAGACGTCAGTGATGACTCTAAGCAAGGACTTGGGACCAACGATGCCGTTCTGGGTGCCACCGCCTGCCTGCCGCCGCCCGCATCTCCCCAGCGGCGCCCTCGGCGAGAGAGGCGTCGGCCGGGTTCATCTGTGTGCTCCGCTCGCGAGCTGTGCGCATCCGGTGTGCGTGTCTGCCGTGCCCCTGTACTGTGCCTGATTAACTAACTGTTCTGTGCCCTTGAAAGTTGCTGTACTGTGTGAGGAACCTGTCATTAAACTAGAAATTAGTGTTGAACGTGTATCCTTTATGCCCTGCCTCGTTCCTCCTTCCCCTCGGTGTTCTGTGTCGGCTGCTGTGAGTGACTGGTGCCCGTGTGGTTGTTCTGGGTATCACGCCGCCTGCCTGCCCGTGGATGGTGTGTGGTAGGGGGTTGGCATAACAATATTATATACTTGTCAAGTGACCCAAAACTTGAGTGATTATTATTAGATTTAAATTATCATAATTCACTAATAAATAAGATCCTGGCAGACAGTTTCCTTGACAGTGTTAATATGCACTGAAAACATGTAGTGCACCAAAAGGGTTACTAGTGTGAACAGAAGCACTTACCAGTCTGTTGTGGTGTTGTCCTCCCCATGACTCAGAGGACTGCTTCCACAATGTTTGCTGTCCACCTGTAACAAGGGAAACACTAAGCTTCACACAGCCCGGCACAACACACACCCAGAAAGACATTTGAAAAATTTGTAGAACACTGCAATATAGCAATCAAGAGGAGGGTATCAGGACCTCTCCTCTTGAAATTGACCTATCTTTCAGCCTCTTGACTCTTTTGTGGGAGCAGTGAGTAGCAGGCTTTTTCTTTCATTATTGTTTCCTTTTTGTTGCCCTTGAACTGTTTCCTCTCCTGTAAAAAACAAAACAAAAAAAGAGGACATGGAGGAACTGTGATCAAACTTAACCCATATAAGCCCATGGTTGCGTTTTCGCAACACAAAAGATACCTATACATGTTTCCACTTGTACTCGCAGGAAAGAATGTGACAGAGGATTTGAACTCGCCAGTTTGTAGCTGACACTCGTAGCTACTGGTCCAGTTTTCTTTTTCTCCCCCTGAGAGAGATGCCTAGTATCAGGAATTCCTAGAAGTGTCATTAAAATTTGACTCGCGATGTCTTCTCACAAAAAGAAGTAAGTATCGTGTATTTTGTTAGGCTTAAGCTCCCTTCACTAGTAAATCGTAAGATTATGGATTCTAGTACCCAATACTGATATTATGTAAAACTTTGGTGGTGTTGTGTACTTCGTATGAATCCGTAAAATTTGCATTTATTTTCTGATGCGAAAACGCAACCATGGGCACTCTGCCCCTTGTGGGTGTTGCGTTATCGCATCGGTGGGCATACAACTTTAGTGACAATACAATAGAAACAAGAGCTAAATTCAGAGAAGAGACAGTAAAATTGCTCTTTATAATTAAAATAATTACTTTTCTTTTATGTCCCACTTTTACTAACTCAGTGTTTGTTTTTTCCCACTGACCTTTGAGGTTGCATGAAATTTTAGAAGAAGTTGAAAAGCCTATGGAGGACGACACAGATGGAGAAGATGAAGGTGCAATGAAAGAATCAGAAAACCAAATAACAATCTACATAACACCTCCAGATGATGGGAATGAGACTGATGAAGATTCTGGTGAAGAAGATCATGTCGAGATTAGAAATCTGACTGGATCCCAGCTTCTGAGTGAAGCTGAACTCCGAACCAATGAATCACCTTGTATCCAAGAAGATTCTACTCCGCAAGATGACATGCAAGAGGATAATGCCCCACAGCCTAGTTCTTCAAAGTCGATTTCGAGGAAGTCTGGGAGAAAATACCTCAAGATCAGACAGACAGTGGCATGAGGATGATGTCCCTTTCATGGAAAAAATTACAAGTTACCCTTACAGGCCTAAAACAGCTGATCTACCTCGTCAACCACATGAAATATTTGAGCTGTTCCTAGACACTCTTGCAATAGAGAGACTGGACAAAGATACTGTGATGTATGCAGTGCAAAAGGGAAACCACACATTTCAGTTGTCATGCAATGAGATGAAAGTGTTTATTAGCATTTTATTGCTCTCTGGCTACAACACTTTGCCACGCCGTCGTCTTTACTGGGCAACGGAACCTGATGTTCGAAATGAGCTCACAGCAAGTTCAATGCGGAGAAACCGTTTCGATGAAATAATGAAACATTTTCATGCAACCGACAACACTAATCTTGATAAAGAGGACAAGTTTGTAAAAGTGCGTCCTTTTCTAGAACGATAATGGTGTGGTTACCATCGCATCTACACATTGTGGCGTGCACCCCGTCAAGCAAGTTCAGCGTTGGTCAGCAGCTGAATGTAAAAGAGTGGTGATACCCATGCCTTCAGTAATTGGAATGTACAACTCAAACATGGGTGGTGTAGACAGGCTAGACCAGAACGTATCCAAGTACCGTATCGCAATTCGAGGAAAAAAAATGGTACATCCCTATTCTATCATATTTGCTGAATGCATATATGAACAATGCATGGTTATTTGCTCGGGAAGGCGGGTATAAAGGAGATCTTTTAGCTTTTACGCGCCACGTTGTGCAACACCAGCTGAAGAAGTATGGAGTACCAGCATGTAATCCACGCAGACAGAGAATGCTTACTGCTCAAAATGCACATGTAGATGAGGAGAGAGATGACAATAAGGGGCATGATATTTCAAAGAGTATTCCTGAAAGGCGACGCCGATGAAGGTAATGTAAAAGTCAAACTGTCTATGTTTGCAACAAATACAAATTCCCTTGCATGTTAAGTGCTCATTAGATTACCACAAAAGTACTGCCTGAGTAGGTTAGCAATATGAACATGAAGGACAAGGAATTCTTCTTTCATTTTACAAAATTCTGAATTGATTTTTAATAACTTTGAATTTGCACAGGTTTAGTACTAGATAATGGGGGCCATAGCCGTCTCCTAATTACAGGGAAAGCGCATTATATGGTTAGAATATTGCAAATATAAACTTTTTTGTATAGTATTGATTTATTCATGTATTATGTTGAATTTCTTACTGTAAAGATATTTTCAATAAACAATAACACAAAACAGTATTCTTTAATAATACCCTTTCATAATCAAGCAATGACATTGCTTACGATTCGATATAATACACAAAACTGTATAAAGAAACTAAGGACCTCATTGACCATCGTTGCGTTTTCGCAACACGCGCAAGTAGTATTGTGCCCATCGTTGCGTTATCGCAACAAAGTCATATTGCAAATAACTACTAAATTATGCAGTAAAAGGGCAAAATAACACTTGGTATGATTCAGTAAAGTCATATTCTAATACATCTCAGACATAGAACTTAATCCAAGAACCTTGATTTTTTACGGGCATATATGGGTTAAAATTGTATGTGGCGTGCATGAGAGTAACTGTTCACACTTAGCAATGGGGTTACTCTCTTTACGGCAAGCTCTGGAGGACCAATGAGCCTCACCGTTAATACCCAAAGACAGATTTTTTGCCCAAATGCCATCCTTCTGTGTCATGCTGGGGTGCGGAAATTACTGTGACAAGTTCCCCGATAAGTCACCCTCAGGCTACCAGCTGTGGACAGGGTACATCGGCTGAAAGGACTGAAAATAACACCAGAGCGCTTGAGGGCAGAAAAACTGAGTAATGGGATAACCCAGCACCATTATGACAGCAAGGGGTGGCCAGGTCAGGTTGGGTCAGGTTACATTAGTTCATTTTTATTTTTGTTTTCAGCCCCATCACTTTCTAATTACAGGAAAAAGTTGGAAAGTTTTGTTTAGTGGGCAACGCAACATCTGTGGTCATATGGCGGAGAGAGACAGAAGGGGATGGAATTATAGAAGGGAACAGACCCCAGGAGACGGGACACAACCCCCGATTAATACCTGGTACACTGCTGGGTGGACAGGGGTGTAGGGTATCGGAAAAGCCGCCCAAATTTTCCCACTCCGCCCGGGAATTGAACCCGGGCTCTCTCGATTGTGAGCCAAGTGTGCTAACCACTGCACCACGAAGCCCCCTTCTAATTACAGGTAAAACTCAAGAAATACACCCACGAACTCTCAGCGACAACCACCAACAGAGAAATACAAAGCCTGACACATCTTTACCAAGGCAACCTAACCCAATTTAACCTAATATGCAAACAATTAATCTAACCTAACCAAATCTGATTTCCGGAATAACACCCAAATAGTTTAGGACAAAATTAATGTCAAAATTCTTAGGCTACCCTTTCTTCAATAATACCCTAATGGTAACAAAAATACTAACAATAGAAATAAAATACAATAGAATAGAAATAGAATTAGAAATAGTATAGAAATAGAAATAATCTAACCTATCACTATTGCTAGTCAATGAAGGTGGAGTTTACTAGCGTCATTCCACACAACAGAAACCCAGGTGGACTGTGACCTGACCAACGTGACCTGACCTAACACCTGACATTTGACAGGTGCCCGACATTTTGACCGCAAGAGAATGACAGTTAAGTGACAGTTTGGTGGCTTGGCAGGTAAGGGGCTGTCAACTAAACCCATTATACACCACCACCACCACCACCATCAACACCACCACCACCACCAACACCATCACCACCACCAACACCACCACAACGGTCACCATCACTGTCACCCCTGCCATTATCACCACTAACACCTGTCAATACCACCGCCATCATCACCACTTACCACCACCACTGTCATCACCACCACCACCTGTCACCACTGCCGTCATCACCACCACCACCATCACTACTGCCATCACCACCAACACCTGTCACCGCTGCCGTCATCACCACTGCCGTCATCACCACCGCCGTCATCACCACTGCCGTCATCACCACCGCCGTCATCACCACCGCCGTCACCACCGCCATCACCACCACCACCATCACCACTGCCATCACCACCAACACCTGTCACCACTGCCGTCATCACCACCATCACCACCAACATCTGTCACCACCACCATCATCACCACCGCCGTCACCACCACCATCACCGCCGCCATCACCACCATCACATGAAACAGATTTTCCAATTTTCCCCTCTTTCCGCGTCCTGATTTCCTGTCCCTCCACACCAAAATAAGGGCAAAGGATCCACCTACCTTCCCACAGCATGGCGCTTCCTGGCACTTTATAATAACCTGAAAAACAAGGAAAATATATCCCTGTCTCGGCAGCCTTCCCAGACGACAGGGAAGATGGAGGCCGTGAGTGACGTCATCATAGTGTTGGAACTTTAATACACGACAACCTTAGAACTTGACGACGGATAAATATAGCAAGTTCACTGGTAAAAACACGCTCAAAATAACAGATAAGGGGAGACATATAAGATCAGGGTTATGCTATTAAGTATTAACGAAAGGAGAAAACGATACACGAAGGGAAAGTTTGCATCAGTAAAGTCTTCAGAACACTTGAACTCGGGGCATAATAACGTGTTTAAGTGTGCAGGGTGACGTGGGTAAGTGTGGAAAAGTGTACAAAAGTGTGCAGAAGGATATGAGAAGCGAGACAGAGCGGGGAAACTATACGCAGAGTTTGCTCAACATTTTTTTTTTTTTTTTTCATCTTTGAGTCACAGTGAAAACCGGGGGCATTTCCGAGGACAGGTCACTGAAAACGGGAACGTCTGGTCACCCTAAATAAGCTTCCTGCCTTCCTTCAGTGGTCCAGTGTTACACGACTGACTCCTTGAAAAACAAGCTCGATCGGCCGTGTACTTCCCTCAATATTAACTATATAGAAATGCAACGTTCTGGAGCCATCGGATTAACGTAGAATCACTTAGGTTTAAGGACAGACCACCTATGTCTGGACCATGGGGTCTGATTTTCTATGTAAATCTATGTAAATTTAAATCCACACAGCTCCGGTAGCTATGACGTAATGTTTAAATCTCCGCTTACCCAATCAGCTGATCGGTCACCTCAGCGCGTACACTACTGATATATCGTTTCCGGAGTCATCACACTCGTACAGAACATGTTTATTGCATGACTTGACCTGTGACCTAGCTTACCGAGACACAGGGATGGATGAAATTCTCTAATATATAGACTTACGAGAAAATAACAAGTTTTTTCCCCTCAGAATGGCAACACCCCCGCCAATGGACTCGATCGCTCGCCATATATAATTCTTCCGCCTCGTCATATTTTTTTTTTCACCTTTCTCGTCCCCTGCATGCATCATAGTCAATGCTATACTTAACGGCAACATCAATTAAGGGCTGATATCGAATTAAGCCGTGCTGGGAAGAGAGAGAGAGAGAGAGAGAGAGAGAGAGAGAGAGAGAGAGAGAGAGAGAGAGAGAGAGAGAGAGAGAGAGAGAGAGAGAGAGAGAGAGATGCTGACTTTAAATATCACTTCTTCATCGAGTCCAAGCCATGCTGAATGCTGAGAGCCGAGATGCTGACTTTAACTGCTGACTTGAGGATATGTTAGCTGACTTCAGATATCACTTTTCTTCATCGAGTGAACCATGCTGAATACCGAGAGCCGAGATGCTGACTTGAGGATATGCTGATCGACTTCAGAGATCACATGCTAAACTCAGTCAGCATATTATATTTATAGCATATAATTGGTATATAAAAATCAGTCCTGCTGAGTAGAGCCTGACACATCGTTGAATCTTTAATGCTGTCATGCTGATAACTTGTAATTATCAAAACTAACACATAATTAATGGTTTTGATCCCCCAGAAAATAAGGTAGCTACTGGGGAGGTCTGGAAGAGGCTGAGGGTCTGGGGGCTTGAGCTAGGGGGCTTCAGGTAAGGGAAAATACATATAATTAATAGCTTGGACATCAATAATCTAGACCAACCCTTGCTTATGGTAGCTTTCCAAGACATCGCTTATAGACTTTTTATAATATAGGAAAAATAGAGTACCACCAAGGCTTTCTCAGTCCAATTACTCAAGAATTAGTTCAGTGCTTGTTATAGTATTGTTTTCTCGGCCAACCCTTGACAAGGCTATTAAAACTGTTCTTGACAATGCTAGTAATTATCTAACATATACTGGAACCCTTACTAATGTTACATAACAAAGTGGAGACTTAATTGCTGGGGATATTTGATTCATAGTTCCATATTAATTGTTTTTGCTCATTGGAAAGGTTAATTAAAATGTTACCACCAGTATTATGGTGAGACACTTGCTAGGTTAGGTTAGGTGACCAATTACTGGGGCCTGAGGGTCTTAGGGCTGACATGGGAAGGGAAAACACTTATATTTAATGTCTTTGACTCCCAGAATAAAGGTAATTGGGAGTTGAGACTGCACTGGGGACTTGAGGGGGCTGGGTACATACTGTTTGGGCGGGTAAATCATTCTTCTACATCAATCCTCTGTTATTTTTAAGCTCAAGAACTTTGTCCGACCCACCCACACACATGCACTTTCCCTCACCTGAGCATTGGCACCTTGTTATCAAATCAGTGTTGAAGGCAAAAACTATAAGCATTATGAGACAGGAGGAATACTAGCTGACCTGTAGACACAACCTTACATGTATTTCCCTATAAGTGGTTTCCAAGGGCCTGAGCTAAGCTGGGATAATCCTCTCACATTTTTATCCAAGACAGTGCTAGACCTCAATCCCCCCCCCCCTATGGATGGGCTTGAGCTATAGGAAGAGGGAAAAAGATTAGGTTTTTAGCTTTGAACAGAAGAGGAGAAAGGTTATAATGAGGCATCTATCCACTGGCTGTGAAGGTCTCACTCACTTTAAAATATTCCGCCCCCCCAAAATATACATACTGGGATCAGAAATCTATGTGGTTGCATCTATCCACTGGCTATGAGGGGTAAATTTCACTCACCAAAGGCCGCCGAGTGGCTTAACCCGGTAGCAGGGACGGGCCAAATTTGTGGCTTTACCGTGTAGCAGCGATGGGCCAAATTTGTGCCATGATTTGAACCCCCCAAAATAGATGATACATAAAATTATCACAAATGCTGATATATATTATTATGAAATGGTTTGCGTGAGTGATGATTTTTTCCCATTTTTCTCGCTTAGAGGGACCATTAAGAAACATGATCCCCGCTGCTATCGGGTTAAAACTACCCACATGCTGTCCAGAAGACCACCTATCAACCCGGACTCTAGATTCTAGGATTAAAGATGAGCTCCGGGAGGGCAGCATGAGTCAATGCAAGATGGCACCACTATAAACACTTGCCTGCACCAGAATGGGCTGGGCCGACCATCAGGCCCCACCGGGAAGAAGCCTTGGGCCGACCATCAGGATCCACTGGGAAGAAGCTTACCGGAGCAATAGGCCATGACGTAAAAAAACAAAAAAACCCAAAAAACAAAGACAAAAACAAAACATATTTGACAAGGCTTTCAGGGGAGTTACAGACAAGGGTGCTTTTATGACCCTTCCTCTGTACCATCAACCTAAAAAAACATCATTGAGAACCCAATTACTGACCTTTTTGGCCTTGGAAATATACAACAGAAAATACAAGACCCAAACAGTCCCCTCAATAAACAGACATACAACTGAAATTTGTGCCTTGATATAACCCCCCCAAAATAGATGATGCATAATGTGATCGCAAATGCTTTGATATATATTATGAAATGGTTTGTGTGTGATGATTTTTTCTCATTTTTCTCGCTTAGAGGGACCATTAAGAAACATGATCCCTACCACCACCACCACCGGGCGAAATATGTTAGGTTGCAAATATTTCCACGAGTCACTACATCACTTGAAGGCTTTCCATATACGCTGTGTTGCTAGTATTTCCAAGGGTGGTTTTACGAGCCTTGACACCGTGACGAGGCTTACGTAACAGCCAGTCATGACAGCCTGACCCATACCCTTAACAGCCACCCATGACAGCCTGAGCCACCCATGACAGCCTGACCCATACCCTTAACAGCCGTGGGAAATTGCCGTCTCGAGATTCCAAAACAACGCCCGCCAGACTCAACGTCATATGGTGGTGAAGATTTTAACGCAGGTACACAAAGACGCAGGGATGGACACTCAACTCTAAGGTCGAGACGTCGGCCGAAGATGTTGACGTAGCGATCCCAGACGCAGGGACGAACAGTCAACTGTGGGGTCAAACATCAGCTATCAACCCGTTTTTTCAACCTGTACATATCTGCTGCCGAATATGGATGAGGGAAATATATTTTAAACCAATTTATTTTTTTCCTGTTACGTATATTTATTTCATAGAGGTCAGAGTTCACCACCCGTACTGCACGCATGGGTGGGTAAAAGACATGTATATATATATAACCGTACGTGTTTGAGGATAATCTCCCTCCATAGTCAGGATTCACACATGACTAGGTTACGTATGGTCATTGTTTAACACTTTCCAACTTTTTTCTAGTTATTTATTGAGGTACAAGCCTAACAGAGGTGTCCCCATATAGGCCTGAACCCCTCTCTGATACCTGGCCTGTACTGCTGCTCTCAAATTATATCAAACTATTTTTTTTAAGGTGAAGGGAGACAGCTCTAGCGTGGAACGGAACCTGACAGAACTTCCCTCGCTAGACGCCGATCCGACAGGCTTGTTAGGGGTCACCTGAAGCACTGGGCGGCAGCTTACAGAATGGGTTAGGTCGTTAGGATACTCAAAGCAGCAGTGTGGGTTAGTGCGCAGCAGAAATGAAATGCGTTCACATGCAAAAGCCATACGTGCTGTTACGAAAGCAAGAGAGAATTGTCATACGTAAGCAGGAGTAATTGTTATGCGAAATTTTGCCGTAAGCAGCCGGAGTTGTCATGCAGAGAAGCCGTGGGATTAATTACGAAGGAAGGCGCAGAATGTGTTGATACGAAGGCCAGAAGCAGAGAGAGAAGTGTAAATCCATGTGGGTTATGCGAGCAGGAGTTAGTATACAGAAGCCATGCCCTTTGTTACATGTTACAACAGCAGACGCAGAATGGGGTGTTATGAATAGCAGAAGCAGAGTGAGTTGTTACAAGGGCATGCAGATGTTATGCCAGTCCCAGGAGTGCAGGAGTTGATACCCGGAGCAGAAGAGGTTGTCCTTGGTAGCTAAAATTAAAAGGTTTTGTTAATACTCCTCGTACGGAAGTGTTGTAAGTTATGGACAGCACCAGTAGTAGTAGTAGCTATTGCAGAAGGGGTTGTTAAGTTAAGACAAATCCCTACAGACATTATCATATTACCCCAACATAAATACCCTTCCATCCAGCATCTTAACCTTCAAATACATATCTCCAATACATAATTAAATCTATACACAAGCACCAGTAGGAGTTGTTGCAGGAGAGGTTGTTAGTTACGACACCCCCACTACAGACCTTTCCCCTACATAAATTCCCCTCCATTCAGTACTTTAACCTTGAAATAAATACCCCCAATACACAATATATACCCCAATACATTGAATGCACATACACATGCAACTCAGTAACACGCACATTTAAATCCATACCAAGTTCCTTATACGTACTGGGATAGGAAATACCTTATGAAGAAATAACCACAGACTTTGTATATAAATAACCCCAGTGCATAACATTCTTTCCCAACAAAACACCATTCTTAGGATATACATATATAAAACACAGAAGACGAAAATCCCAAATACACATTTTAGTATACATGCAACTCAGTAACTCACACATAAATCCATACCCAAGTTTCTTATACGTGCTGGGATAGGAAATACCTTAACCTAAAGAAACACTAAAGGCTGTATATGTAAAATCATGCGTAGTACCTTATAAGAAATAACCCCGGCCCTTTACGTAAATACTCTCAGTGCATGACATTTCAATACATGCCAAGTAACTTTCTAACCCCGTACACATGCTGAAAGAGATTGTTGTTAATAGCCATAACACACTTCCATACTTATTGATATAGCCTTCATAGATAACATGCACCCTTTCACTACTTTCTGAGCCAGTACACAAGCTGAAAGAAAGAGGTTTTTGTTAATTAATAGCCATAGTAGAAAGGCTTTGTAGGAGGTACCCACAGCCACAGAACTTATAAGTAAAATCCTGAGTACAACCTTATAAGTAAAAAAAACACCACAGACCTTGTAAGTAAATCCCATAGCCATATACATACAAACATCCAAGTTCATACCATTTCAATACATGCATAATACAAATCATTTAAATATTTTCCTTGGCACATAAACTTCTGCCTATATTTACAAGTTAACCTTCTCCTCCCTCTTATCCTCTTTAATACATAGAATGACATATTTCCTCTACTCCATAAGCTTCTATATATTGATCTGCCTTTATGTATAGAACTCACATCCTCCTCTTCTTCTTCCTCCTTCTTCTCCTCCTCCTCCTTCTCCTCTGCACTGCTTGGCCTGTAAGAAGATGGGATTGTCAGATGCTTCCAACTCTAACATTAACTACTTGCAAAGGCTAAAAAAAGAGATCAATTTGGTTCTAATGAGTGCTTCTGTAGCACCATGTAATTCTGCATGTTTTCATATATAATACATGATGATTATGTTGAGTTTATGGCTGAAAGCTTGTTATATTCAATAGCGACATTTGAAATTTAGCGCGCGTGGCGATCTCGGATACGGTGCGGGGTGTTGTTTGGCCCAGCCGTAGTGAGTTTCTTTATGTGCACCATGTAATTCTGCATGTTTTCATATATAATACATGATGATTATGTTGAGTTTATGGCTGAAAGCTTGTTATATTCAATAGCGACATTTGAAATTTAGCGCGCGTGGCGATCTCGGATACGGTGCGGGGTGTTGTTTTGGCCCAGCCGTAGTGAGTTTCTTTATGTGCACCATGTAATTCTGCATGTTTTCATATATAATACATGATGATTATGTTGAGTTTATGGCTGAAAGCTTGTTATATTCAATAGCGACATTTGAAATTTAGCGCGCGTGGCGATCTCGGATACGGTGCGGGGTGTTGTTTTGGCCCAGCCGTAGTGAGTTTCTTTATGTGCACCATGTAATTCTGCATGTTTTCATATATAATACATGATGATTATGTTGAGTTTATGGCTGAAAGCTTGTTATATTCAATAGCGACATTTGAAATTTAGCGCGTGGCGATCTCGGATACGGTGCGGGGTGTTGTTTTGGCCCAGCCGTAGTGAGTTTCTTTATGTGCACCATGTAATTCTGCATGTTTTCATATATAATACATGATGATTATGTTGAGTTTATGGCTGAAAGCTTGTTATATTCAATAGCGACATTTGAAATTTAGCGCGCGTGGTGATCTCGGATACGGTGCGGGGTGTTGTTTTGGCCCAGCCGTAGTGAGTTTCTTTATGTGCACCATGTAATTCTGCATGTTTTCATATATAATACATGATGATTATGTTGAGTTTATGGCTGAAAGCTTGTTATATTCAATAGCGACATTTGAAATTTAGCGCTGTGGCGATCTCGGATACGGTGCGGGTGTTGTTTTGGCCCGGCCGTAGTGAGTTTCTTTATGTGCACCATGTAATTCTGCATGTTTTCATATATAATGCATGATGATTATGTTGAGTTTATGGCTGAAAGCTTGTTATATTCAATAGCGACATTTGAAATTTAGCGCGCGTGGCGATCTCGGATACAGCGCGGGGTGTTGTTTTGGCCCGGCCGTAGTGAGTTTCTCTATGTGCACCATTTAATTCTGCATGTTTTCATATATAATGCATGATCTCTCTCTCTCTCTCTTGCACGCATGCACACACACACACACACATCTTTTTTTTCTGGAAAAGAAGCAAAATGAAGTCTTATAAGCAGGCAAGAAAGACAATGAAAATCCTAATCCTTGAAGGTAGGACTTAATAGTTGTCTGAAATTTGGGGTTCAAGAAAATTAAGGGTTGACTGGAGATCCGGACGGCATGTGATGACCTTCAGTGTTTCGGTGCGAACCTACGTCCCTGGGCTAAACACACTTACCACCGACCCACTACTCATACAGTCGCCTCTCGATTAACATGAGTTTAAATAAAGCGTTTTTGACTTAACACAAGTTGATATTCAACCCTTTCTTTGCTAAACGCTCGCAGCGAGGGTTAGGCGTATTTGCTGGTGGTGCTAAACGCTCCCTGCGAGCTCCACCCGCACTCAAATCTCCCGTGTATGAGAGTGTTCCAACACTAATTCTCACAACACAGGATTGACAATTGAGTGTGTTCTTCACTAAATTTGGTGGAAAATCATGTCAGCCCAGCGCGGAAAATCTATGGACGAGCAACTGGTGGATGTTGTTGTCCAATATAGCGACATTTTTGCATAGGTTCACATGACTGATATTTTGACCAAATAGTTGTAAATATTGCAGTTGGCAATACTGCCCTGCCAGCACCCCATCATCAAGAGATCTACAGTAGTTGCCTTGCGGCTGACCGTCGCGCATGTATAAATGTACGTCTTCACAGGCAACACCCCCTCAACGTGCCTGTACTTTCGCAGGAGGGGTTTACATTACTGAATCGTATAGATCTTGGCCTCCTCTTTCCAATGGTGGTTTTGTTTTGTAGCTGTGATGAATAGTTTTTGAGACACAGCGGTTAAAAGAGATTCCCTTCCCCCGCTGGGGTGCCCGAGCGCGCCTGAGGGGATAGTCTAACTGTGAGCACTTAGCAATGAAAGGGTTAAGTAGATACATTTGACTAATGCAATATGTTTGATTTAACTGTCTTTCTCCTCAGTCTGAAGCTAGCCAGCACTGTGAGTGGAACGTTTCTCTGGATTACATACACCGCATTTTGACCCCTACTATGGCACCCAGGCGTCCTTCCACCTCGTCCAGTGACATAAGAACATAGGAGTCTGCAAGAGGCCAGTAGGCCTGCACGAGGCAGCTCCTCTGAACCTTGGCTCCCGTGTATCTAACCCTACCTAATATCGCTGTCCATGACGCATCAACAAAGTGATGGTGGTGAGTGTTTTTGTTGTGTCAGTGACTTACAAATGTAATGTAGCAATTCTTTCTTTAGAAAACTTTAACTTAACCCGGTGGTGGCAGGGATCATGTTTCTTAATGGTCCCTCCAAGCAAAAAAAATGAGAAAAAATCACCCCTCACACAAACCATTTCATAATGTATATCAAAGCATTTGTGATCAGTTTATGCATCATCTATTTTTGGGGGGTTTATATCATGGCACAAATTTGGTCCGTCGCTGCTACAAGGTAAGGCCACAAATTTGGCCCGTCACTGCTACACGGTAAAGCCACAAATTTGGCCCGTCGCCGCTACACGGTAAAGCCACAAATTTGGCTCGTCACTGCTACACGGTAAAGCCACAAATTTGGCCCGTCACTGCTACACGGTAAAGCCGCAAATTTGGCCCGTCACTGCTACACAGTAAGGCCACAAATTTGGCCCGTCACTGCTACACGGTAAAGCCACAAATTTGGCCCGTCGCAGCTACACGGTAAAGCCACAAATTTGGCCCGTCACTGCTACACAGTAAGGCCACAAATTTGGCCCGTCACTGCTACACGGTAAAGCCACAAATTTGGCCCGTCGCAGCTACACGGTAAAGCCACAAATTTGGCCTGCCACTGCTACCGGGTTAGTAATAGAGGAAGCAGTTCAAGGGTAACTATGCATGAACACAACAAAGCCCACACAGCTATGGGCTTGTGTAACCATCAACAGTGGTATGCATTTCTTACCAATGTATGCCGGGAGGTCATGACGCAGGGCAGGGCGGGTCATCTCAGGCATGGAAGAGTCGGTCATTTAGGGGTTTCTGGAAACTATAACCTTATAAATAATAACAGGCATCATATATTTATTAGAAATGAACAGTCAGTGTCTCAAAATTGGTATGCAAAGCTAATATGCTACCTAACTACTACTCCCAAGGTTAGGTTAGAATTGTTTTGAATCATACAGTAAAGGGATGCAAGTCAAAGGCATAGCTAGGCACGATAACAGAAAACCTTATTCCCGATAACCGATAACTGATAATGAAAAACCTTAACGGCGATAACCGATATTCGTTAACTAGAGACACAAATATACGCGATAACCGATAACCGATACCCGATATAAATCCACAATTCTGATACTAGCAAGCGATAAGTCCAATAGGCGAAAACGATACTATATTGATATTTCAGATAGAACAACATTGATGAATTCAAATTTTCATTATCTGTAATTTAGGAAACTTACAAAACCTTAAAACCACACGTTGACACGTACATATGGATGTTAATACTAGAAATGCCTGAACCGGTGTTGTGTTATTTGGCGTCCCCACCGTCAAAAATTGTTTACAAACACTGGTCTCTCGTGAACGGTGCATGCTCAGACCAGCAAGCGTAGACCTGTACAGTCTCACAAAGCTTTTAAACCACAATTAAGAGTTGCTGGAAGGCTGAATCAAACATATAGTACAACTACCACCATCCTCGCTGTTTCTAGAACGACACTCTGTACGAGTTGTATTTATATGTACAGAGTGTACGTCGTTCTAGAAACAGCAAGGATGGTGGTACTGTATGTTTGATTCAGCTTTCCAGCAGCTCTTAATGTGTTAAAAATACATTGTGAGACTGTACAGGTCTACACTTAATGGTCTGAGCATGCGCAGTTCACGAGAGACCATTTTGTACAAAAAAAAGCCAGCTTTGAGGATGGGACACCAAATAACACAACACCGGGTGCCTTCAATACCATGACATGCTCACCAACGAATATGGAATATCAAATTTGAGGCAGTGAATAATCATTTTTGGGGCAAAGTTAAATGATTTTTCTCTATGATATATTGATTTTTGATTAGCATAAAAAAAATACCCTAGTGTATTAATTTTCATGACCTAAGTATGAAATCTCATCACCGAAGATATTTCATACCCCGAAGTTTTTTCATACAACACCGGGCCACGCATGCGCAGTAAGGAGACAACATTTTTTTTCTGAGAGGCGGAAAAAAAGTAGCGATTATCGCTAGTTTGGTTACAAAAGTAACGAGGATACCAATATATATTTAAATAAGTAGCGGATGGTTGATAATCCGATTTTGTTATCAGCGATAAAGCATCGCGATAACGCCCAGCTATGGTCAAAGGTATATATAACAACACCCCCCACATAGCTATGGACTGGAATGTCCATTAACAGCAGGCATTTCGTACCAATTTATGCCAGGGGGCGGGCAGGCCAGGAAGGTGGGGGCGGGGCGAGGTGTTAACGGGGCATCTCAAGCATGTAGTGGTTTCTGTAAAATACAAGGAATTACCAGACCTAAACCACTATTACACCAGCCCACTACACCACAAAAATGTCCACATATGCAAACTAACCCCCCCAACCCAGCAGGGGGCTTCGTGGTGCAGTGGTTAGCACACTCGGCTCACAAACGAGAGAGCTCGAGTTCGATTCATACGACAGCCTTCCACGCCCGTGCACACGTGGATACATGAGATTAGTGCAGGAAAGATGTATTTTAGCCGTGAAAACAAAAAATGTTACGGGTTAGGTTTCTGCCCAAGCCCGCCACGAAAAATATATATGCTTATTTTCTCAAAAAGGAAGACACTAAAGATCACGCCCGTACACCCACGTCAGCCTTCCACCCCCGTGCACACGTGGATATATGAGAGTAGTGCAGGAAAGATGTATTTTAGCCGTGAAAACAAAAAATGTTACGGGTTAGGTTTCTGCCCAAGCCCGCCACGAAAAATATATATCCTTATTTTCTCAAAAAGGAAGCAACTTAAGATCACGCCCGTACGCCCATGTCAGTCTTCCACGCCTGTGCACACGTGGATATATGAGATTAGTGCAGGAAAGATGTATTTTAGCCGTGAAAAAGAAAAAATATGTTACGGGTTAGGTTTCTGCCCAAGCCCGCCACGAAAAATATATATCCTTATTTTCTCAAAAAGGAAGACACTTAAGATCACGCCCGTACGCCCACATCAGCCTTCCACGCTCGTGCACACGTGGATATATGAGACTAGTGCAGGAAAGATGTATTTTAGCCGTGAAGACGAAAAAAATATGTTACGGGGTAGGTTACTGCCCAAACCCGCCACGAAAAATATATATCCTTATTTTCTCAAAAAGGAAGACACTTAAGATCACGCCCGTACGCCCACGTCAGCCTTCCACGCCCGTGCACACGTGGATATATGAGAGTAGTGCAGGAAAGATGTATTTTAGCCGTGAAGACGAAAATTTTGTTACGAGGTGAATGTCAAACTGCCCCGCCCCGCCCCGCCCCGCCCGCCGAGAATATTTGGGCTTGTTTTCTGCAATATTACATCATCTACGCTAACGCCAGTGTAGGAAAGCCTTTCCCCATCGACAGTGAATGCGTGGGGCGTTGTGGCGACTCTTGCAAACGATAATTAGTGACACAGCGTAAGAAAAACTGTCTGTACGGGGCTGGGCTCAGTTCCGGCGGCCCCCGATGACGCGGGTGTTAGAATCGCTCCTAACGGGGTAACTAACGCTGGCACACCTGACCTGGCACCTCACACACCTGCCGGCACACCTCTAAATTATGTTGTAATAGTCCACGCCCCCCAGTGGTCAGTATTTAGGCCACATTACCTGATATTGCACGAGGCAACTCGAAGCCGTTCGTCCATAATTAAGCAAACGTTTGTGTTTTTTCCAAGTCAATGAAAAAAATGCATAAACGTCCCTTATTTCTAAACGTACACCAATTCTGATACACCACTGGAATACAACAGAATAGACAACAGAATACATTAAAATACAACAGAATACAACAAAAAACAACGGAATAGAACATAATACATTAAAATACAACAGAATACAACAAAAAACAACGGAATAGAACATAATACATTAAAATACAACAGAATACAACAAAAAACAACGGAATAGAACATAATACATTAAAATACAACAGAATACAACAAAAAACAACGGAATAGAACATAATACATTAAAATACAACAGAATACAACAGAATAGAACAGAAAACAGCAGGAAACAACAGAAAACAACAGAAAAAACGGGAAACAACAGAAAAACAACAAGAAACAACAGGAAACAACAGAAAAACAACGGAATAGAACAGAATACATTAAAATACAACAGAATAGAACAGAAAACAACAGGAAACAACAGGAAACAACAGAGAACAACAGAAAAAACAACAGAAAACAACAGGAAACAACAGAAAAACAACAAGAAACAACAGGAAACAACAGAAAAACAACAGGAAACAAAAGAAAAACAACAGGAAACAACAGAAAAACAAAAGAAAAGAAAACAACAGAAAAACAACAGAAAACATTAGAAAACAACAGAAAAACAACAGAAAAATAACGGAAAACAACAGAAAAACAACAGAAAAATAACGGAAAACAGAAAAACAACAGAAAAGATTAGAAAACAACAGAAAAACAACAGAAAAATAACGGAAAACAACAGAAAAACAACAGGGAGCAAAAGAAAAACAACACAAAACAAAAGAAAACAACAGAAAACAACAGAAAAACAACAGAAAATAACAGAAAAACAACATAAAACAAAAGAAAACAGAAAAACAACAGAAAGCAAAAGAAAAACAACAGAAAACATAAGAAAACAACAGAAAAACAAAGAGAATACAACAGAATACAACAGAATAAAAGAGAATACAACAGAATACAACAGAATAAAAGAGAATACAACAGAATACAACAGAATAAAAGAGAATACAACAGAATACAACAGAATAAAAGAGAATACAACAGAATAAAAGATAATACAACAGAATACAACAGAATAAAAGAGAATACAACAGAATACAACAGAATAAAAGAGAATACAACAGAATAAAAGAGAATACAACAGAATAAAAAAGAATACAACAGAATAAAAGATAATACAACAGAATACAACAGAATAAAAGAGAATACAACAGAATACAACAGAATAAAAGAGAATACAACAGAATACAACAGAATAAAAGATAATACAACAGAATAAAAGATAATACAACAGAATACAACAGAATAAAAGAGAATACAACAGAATACAACAGAATAAAAGAGAATACAACAGAATACAACAGAATAAAAGATAATACAACAGAATACAACAGAATAAAAGAGAATACAACAGAATACAACAGAATACAACAGAATAAAAGATAATACAACAGAATACAACAGAATAAAAGAGAATACAACAGAATACAACAGAATAAAAGATAATACAACAGAATACAACAGAATAAAAGAGAATACAACAGAATAAAAGAGAATACAACAGAATAAAAGATAATACAACAGAATACAACAGAATAAAAGAGAATACAACAGAACACAATAGAATACAACAGAATAAAAGAGAATACAACAGAATACAACAGAAAAGAGAATACAACAGAATACAACAGAATAAAAGAGAATACAACAGAATACAACAGAATAAAAGAGAATACAACAGAATACAACAGAATAAAAGAGAATACAACAGAATACAACAGAATAAAAGAGAATACAACAGAATACAACAGAATAAAAGATAATACAACAGATCCCAACAGAATAAAAGAGAATACAACAGAATACAACAGAATAAAAGAGAATACAACAGAATAAAAGAGAATACAACAGAATACAACAGAATAAAAGAGAATACAACAGAATACAACAGAATACAACAGAATAAAAGAGTCCAGCACATGATCAGGCCATGGTGAACTCACACCACGAGTATAGCACATGATCGGGCCATGGTGAATCCATATCACGAGTCTAGTACATGATCAGGCCTTGGTGAATACATATCATGAGTCTAGCACATGATCAGGCCGTGGTAATTACGAATTACACCTACTCCCATTAGCCCCCCCCCATTACCGTTAACCCCCGCCCCTTTTAATTATCAGCACGCAATTTACTGACCCTATTTACCCCTTATTCGTCACCGAACATGACCTAATTACGATTTCCACCTACTCCCAATGGCCCCCCCCCATTACCATTAACCCCCGCCTTTTTTAATTATCACCACGCAATTTACTGACCCCATTTACCCATCATTCGACACCGAACATGACCTATTTTCGAGTTTCACTTGCACCCATTGGGCCCCCCTCCATTACCATAAATCCCCGCACCCTTTAATTATCACCACGCAATTTACTGACCCCATTTACCCATTACTCGACACCGAACATGACCAAATTAGGAATTCCACCTACTCCCATTAGCCCCCCCATTACCATTAACCCCCGCCCCTTTAATTATCACCACACAATTTACTGTCCCCATCTACCCATTATTCGACACCGAACATGACCAAATTGCGAATTCCACCTACTCCCATTAGCCCCCTCCATTACTATCAACCCCTGCCCCCTCTGATTATCACCATGCAATTTACTGACCCCATTAACCCAGTATTTGACACCTCACATGACCCATTTTCGAGTTTCACGTACTCCATTAGCCCCCCTCCATTAACATTAGCCCCCACCCCCTTTAATTATCACCACGCAATTTACTGACCCCATTTACCCATTATTCGACACCGAACATGACCAAATTACGAATTCCACCTACTCCCAATGACCCCCCCCCCATTACCATTAACCCCCGCCCCCTTTAATTATCACCACGCAATTTACTGACCCCATTTACCCATTATTCGACACCGAACATGACCAAATTACGAATTCCATCTACACCAATGGCACCCCCATTACCATTCACCCCGCCCCTCTGATTATCACCACGCAATTTACTGACCCCATTTACCCAGTATTTGACACCTCACATGACCTATTTTCGAGTTTCACCTACTCACATTAGCCCCCAATTACCATTAACCCCGCCCTTTAATTATCACCACGCAATTTACTAACCCCATTATTCCAGTATTTGACACCTCACATGATCCATTTTCGAGTTTCACCTACACCCATTAGCCCCCTCCATTACCGTTAGCCCCGCCCTTAAATTATCACCACGCAATTTACTGACCCCATTTACCCATTCTTCGACATCGAACATGACCTAATTACGAATTCCACCTACTCCCATTAGCCTTCCACGCCCGTGCACACGTGGGTACATGAGACTAGTGCAGGAAAGATCTATTTTAGCCGTGAAAACGAAAACTATGTTACTGGCTAAGTATGTGCCCAAGCCCGCCATGAAAAAATATATCATTATTTTCTCACAAAGGAAGACACTAATGATCACGCCCGTACGCCCACGTCAGGGGCTTCCACATGCCGGGCAAGCCATCCATCACGGACATCAGATCGTGGTATGGCTTCATAAACCAGCTCGCCCCCTTCCACCGCCACCGGCCGATCATGAACGCCTTCCGGAGTTACTGAAGAAACCAACCGGAAGACACGTGTACTGGGACGACCAGCTTCAGTAGAAATTCCGCCAAGCCCAGGACACTATATGCCAGCTGGCCAAGGACGGTCTGACGTCTTACGATAAAAACAGCCCAACTGCTGCCATCACCGACTGGAGCCGAGAGGGCATCGGATTCGTCATCCTCCAGCAGTACTGCAGTTGTGCATCGGCCTCCGCCCCATACTGCTGCTGACGTGACACTGAGGCAACAAGTGTACCAGGCGTGTGACTCAATCGGCAGTGTCGACGACGCCCTGAGGGCCATGTGTTGTGCTCACGAGGCCGCCGTCGCGACACCACAGGTGGTGGAGGCCGGGCGGGAGGCTGCTCGTGCGGCTGGCACCGCAAAGTGAGGAGACCGAGTGCGAGGAAGAGTAGCTGTAATTTGAACTGAGCTATAAGATTAACAGTATTTATAACTGTTGGTGGAATTGAGGTTTTAAATCTAATAATTGTAATTCAGCTTAAGAGTTGTAAAATGTAAACTAACTCATGTAAACAATATTCTCATGAGTAAATACACTCATCATATATATAAGGAAAAAAGTGCCCACCACCTCAGACAATTTGGTGGAAGACACTTAAAAATCCCTCCCTGACACTTACCCTGACGGTGGTAAGGGTATACAATATACATATTAGCGACGTTTCACAGGAGGTTTAATACATTATGTTAGTATCTTAATGTAGTGACACGACTTGCCTGATGGGCGAGCCTCGCATAACCCACTTAGCCAGGGGGGTACCTCTTTGGCCGACTGGAAAGGAGTAGCTCTCCCGTTACGCTGGTCGCGGGTTCGATCCCCGGCGCCGGCAAACCTTTCCTTGTCTGGATTAATTTCTCGTGTGTTTCGTTACACGCGGTTTGTCGTGTGGGAGTGTTGTGAAGAGAAAATTCTGGCATTTCATTAATACTAACTAACAGCTTACAGAATATTGAAAACTTCTGAAAAAAAAAACCGAAAAGTTTTATAACAGCCATTGTATTCTGGCAGAGACACAGGTCAGTCAGGTGTCATGTTAGGTCTTGTTCATTAGGTTAGGTTAGAATTAAATAACACTAAACTTCCTAGCGATCCGATCACACCTCGGACAATGTATTGCATCAGCGGCACGTTAGGTTTTATGAGGTAATAATTCTTGCTTTAAACAGAACCAGCTCATGGGTAATATATATGACAACAATAATGCCCACCTAGCTGTGTGCTGGATAACCATTAACAGTACTATGCATTACTTACCAACTGACGCAGGGGCAGGTCGTGACATGCGAGGCGGGGCAGGGCGGGGGGTCAGGGAGTGGACCTCCAGCATTGAAAAGTCACCCATTCAGCGCACGGTTTCTGTAAAATAGCAGCATCCCCATAATAAAGAGCATCATATACTGACCAAAGCAGAAATAAGTAGTACCAAGGAATCAAGGTACAAATGGAATACGAGAAATTTTCAGAGTAAATTCTCAGACGGGGTTAGATTAGGTTAGTTTTCTTTTTTTATTGACCCGGCGGTAGCAGCGAGGGATCATGTTTCGTAATGGTCCCTCTAAGCAAGAAAAATGAGAAAAAATCACCCCTCACACAGCTATGGGCTTGTGTAACCATCAACAGTGGTATGCATTTCTTACCAATGTATGCCGGGAGGTCATGACGCAGGGCAGGGCGGGTCATCTCAGGCATGGAAGAGTCGGTCATTTATGGGTTTCTGGAAACTATAACCTTATAAATAATAGCAGGCATCATATATTTATCAGAAATGAACAGTCAGTGTCTCAAAATTGGTATGCAAAGCTAATATGCTACCTAACTCCTACTCCCAAGGTTAGGTTAGAATTGTTTTGAATCTTACAGTACAGGGATGCAAGTCAAGGGTATTTATAACAACACACCCCACATAGCTATGGACTGGAATATCCATTAACAGCAGGCATTTCTACCAATTTATGCCAGGGGCGGGCAGGCCAGGAAGGTGGGGCAGGGCAGAGGGTCGGGTCATCTCCGGCATGTAGTGGTTTCTGTAAAATACAAGGAATTACCAGACCTAAACCACTATTACACAAGCCCACTACACACCACAAAAATGTCCACATATGCAAACTAACCGCCCCCTCCCAACCCAGCAGGGGCTTCGTGGTGCAGTGGTTAGCACACTCAGCTCACAAACGAGAGAGCCCGAGTTCAATTCCCACGACAGCCTTCCACGCCCGTGCATACGTGGATACATGAGATTAGTGCAGGAAAGATGTATTTTAGCCGTGAAAAAGAGTTACGGGCTAGGTTACTGTCCCAAGCGCCAAAATATAATATCATATTTTCTCAAAAAGAAAAAGACTAAGATCACGCCTACGCCTGTACGCCCGACCCACCGCCCCGTGCACGTGGATATATGTATTGGTGCAGAGAAAGAAAAAAAATATGTTACGGGGTAGGTTACTGTCCCAGCCCGCCACGAAAAATATATATCCTTATTTTCTCAAAAAGGAAGACACTTAAGATCACGCCCGTACACCCACGTCAGCCTTCCACGCCCGTGCACACGTGGATATATGAGACCAGTGCAGGAAAGATGTATTTTAGCCGTGAAGACGAAAATTTTGTTACGAGGTGAATGTCAAACTGCCCCGCCCCGCTCCGCCCGCCGAGAACATTTGAGCTTGTTTTCTGCAATATTACATCATCTACGCTAACGCCAGTGTAGGAAAGCCTTTCCCCATCGACAGTGAATGCGTGGGGCGTTGTGGCGACTCTTGCAAACGACAATTAGTGACACAACGTAAGAAAAACTGTCTGTACGGGGCTGGGCTCAGTTCCGGCGGCCCCCGATGACGCGGGTGTTAGAATAGCTGCTAACGGGGTAACTATCGCTGGCACTCCTGAACTGGCACCTCAAACACCTGCCGGCACACCTCTAAATTATTGTGTATTAGTCCACGCAACCAATTGGTCAGTATTTAGGCCACATTACCTGATATTGCACGAGGCAACTCGAAGCCGTTCGTCCATAATTAAGCAAACGTTTGTGTTTTTTCCAAGTCAATGAAAAAAATGCATAAACGTCCCTTATTTCTAAACGTACACCAATTCTGATACACCACTGGAATACAACAGAATAGACAACAGAATACATTAAAATACAACAGAATACAACAAAAACAACGGAATAGAACATAATACATTAAAACAGAATACAACAGAATACAACAAAAACAACGGAATAGAACATAATACAATTAGAATACAACAGAATACAACAAAAACAACGGAATAGAACATAATACATTAAAATACAACAGAATACAACAGAATAAAACAGAAGGAAACAACAGAAAACAACATAAAACAATACAACAGAAAAACAACAAGAAACAACAGGAAACAACAGAAAAACAACGGAATAGAACAGAATACATTAAAATACAACAGAATACAACAGAATAAAAGAGAATACAACAGAATACAACAGAATAAAACATAATACAACAGAATACAAAAGAAACAACAGAAACAACAGAAACAACAGAAAAACAACAGGAAACAAAAGAAAAACAACAGGAAACAACAGAAAACAAAAGAAAAGAACAGAAAACAACAGAAAACAACAGAAAACAGAAAACAAAAACAACAGAAAAATAACGGAAAACAACAGAAAACAACAGAAAATAATGGAAAACAACAGAAAAACAACAGAAAAGATTAGAAAACAACAGAAAAACAACAGAAAAAATAACAAAAACAACAGAAAGCAAAAAGAAAAAACAAAAGAAAACAACAGAAAAACAACAGAAAATAACAGAAAAACAACATAAAACAAAAGCAAAAGAAAAACAACAGAAAACATAAGAAAACAACAGAAAAACAAAGAGAATACAACAGAATAAAAGAGAATACAACAGAATACAACAGAATAAAAGATAATACAACAGAATAAAAGAGAATACAACAGAAAAAAAGATAATACAACAGAATACAACAGAATAAAAGAGAATACAACAGAATACAACAGAATAAAAGAGAATACAACAGAATACAACAGAATAAAAGAGAATACAACAGAATAAAAGAGAATACAACAGAATACAACAGAATAAAAGATAATACAACAGAATACAACAGAATAAAAGAGAATACAACAGAATACAACAGAATAAATGATAATACAACAGAATACAACAGAATAAAAGATAATACAACAGAATACAACAGAATACAACAGAATAAAAGAGAATACAACAGAATACAACAGAATAAAAGATAATACAACAGAATACAACAGAATACAACAGAATACAACAGAATAAAAGAGAATACAACAGAATACAACAGAATAAAAGAGAATACAACAGAATACAACAGAATAAAAGAGAATACAACAGAATAAAAGAGAATACAACAGAATACAACAGAATAAAAGAGAATACAACAGAATACAACAGAATAAAAGAGAATACAACAGAATAAAAGAGAATACAACAGAATACAACAGAATAAAAGAGAATACAACAGAATAAAAGAGAATACAACAGAATACAACAGAATAAAAGAGAATACAACAGAATACAACAGAATAAAAGAGAATACAACAGAATACAACAGAATAAAGAGAATACAACAGAATACAACAGAATAAAAGAGAATACAACAGAATACAACAGAATAAAAGAGAATACAACAGAATACAACAGAATACAACAGAATAAAAGAGAATACAACAGAATAAAAGAGAATACAACAGAATACAACAGAATAAAAGAGAATACAACAGAATACAACAGAATAAAAGAGAATACAACAGAATACAACAGAATAAAAGAGAATACAACAGAATACAACAGAATAAAAGAGAATACAACAGAATACAACAGAATAAAAGAGAATACAACAGAATACAACAGAATAAAAGAGAATACAACAGAATACAACAGAATAAAAGAGAATACAACAGAATACAACAGAATAAAAGAGAATACAACAGAATACAACAGAATAAAAGAGAATACAACAGAATAAAAGAGAATACAACAGAATAAAAGAGAATACAACAGAATACAACAGAATAAAAGATAATACAACAGAATACAACAGAATAAAAGAGAATACAACAGAATACAACAGAATAAAAGAGAATACAACAGAAAAAAAGAGAATACAACAGAATACAACAGAATAAAAGAGAATACAACAGAATACAACAGAATAAAGAGAATACAACAGAATAAAAGAGAATACAACAGAATACAACAGAATAAAAGAGAATACAACAGAATACAACAGAATAAAAGAGAATACAACAGAATACAACAGAATAAAAGAGAATACAACAGAATACAACAGAATAAAAGAGAATACAACAGAATACAACAGAATAAAAGAGAATACAACAGAATACAACAGAAAAAAAGATAATACAACAGAATACAACAGAATAAAAGATAATACAACAGAATACAACAGAATAAAAGAGAATACAACAGAATACAACAGAATAAAAGAGAATACAACAGAATACAACAGAATAAAAGAGAATACAACAGAATACAACAGAATAAAAGAGAATACAACAGAATACAACAGAATAAAAGAGAATACAACAGAATACAACAGAACAAACAGAATACAACAGAATAAAACAGAATACAACAGAATACAACAGAATACAACAGAATAAAAGAGAATACAACAGAATACAACAGAATAAAAGAGAATACAACAGAATACAACAGAATAAAACAGAATAAAAGAGAATACAACAGAATACAACAGAATAAAAGAGAATACAACAGAATAAAAGAGAATACAACAGAATAAAAGAATACAACAGAATAAAAGATAATACAACAGAATACAACAGAATAAAAGAGAATACAACAGAATACAACAGAATAAAAGAGAATACAACAGAATACAACAGAATAAAAGAGAATACAACAGAATAAAAGAGAATACAACAGAATACAACAGAATACAACAGAATACAATAGAATACAACAGAATAAAAGAGAATACAACAGAATACAACAGAATAAAAGAGAATACAACAGAATACAACAGAATAAAAGAGAATACAACAGAATACAACAGAATAAAGGGAATACTACAGAATACAACAGAATAAAAGAGAATACAACAGAATAAAAGAGAATACAACAGAATACAACAGAATAAAAGAGAATACAACAGAATACAAAAGAATACAACAGAATAAAAGATAATACAACAGAATACAACAGAATAAAAGAGAATACAACAGAATACAACAGAATAAAAGAGAATACAACAGAATAAAAGAATACAACAGAATACAACAGAATACAACAGAATAAAAGAGAATACAAACAGAATACAACAGAATAAAAGAGAATACAACAGAATACAACAGAATAAAAAGAATACAACAGAATACAACAGAATACAACAGAAAAAAAGCGAATACAACAGAATAAAAGAGAATACAACAGAATACAACAGAATAAACGAGAATACAACAGAATAAAAGAGAATACAACAGAATACAACAGAATAAAAGAGAATACAACAGAATACAACAGAATAAAAGAGAATACAACAGAATACAACAGAATAAAAGAGAATACAACAGAATAAAAGAGAATACAACAGAATAAAAGAGAATACAACAGAATACAACAGAATAAAAGAGAATACAACAGAATAAAAGAGAATACAACAGAATAAAAGAGAATACAACAGAATACAACAGAATAAAAGAGAATACAACAGAATAAAAGAGAATACAACAGAATACAACAGAATACAACAGAATAAAAGAGAATACAACAGAATACAACAGAATACAACAGAATAAAAGAGAATACAACAGAATACAACAGAATAAAAGATAATACAACAGAATAAAGGAGAATACAACAGAATAGAACAGAATAAAAGATAATACAACAGAATAAAAGATAATACAACAGAAAACAACAGAATAAAAGATAATTACAGATTATACAACAAAATACAACAGAATAAAAGCTAATACAACAGAATACAACAGAATAAAAGAGAATACAACAGAATACAACAGAATACAACAGAATAAAAGAGAATACAACAGAATAAAAGATAATACAACAGAATACAACAGAATAAAAGAGAATACAACAGAATACAACAGAATATAAGAGAATACAACAGAATAAAAGAGAACACAACAGAATACAACAGAATAAAAGAGAATACAACAGAATACAACAGAATAAAAGAATATACAGAATACAACAGAATAAAAGAGAATACAACAGAATACAACAGAATAAAAGAGAATACAACAGAATACAACAGAATAAAAGAGAATACAACAGAATACAACAGAATAAAAGAGAATACAACAGAATACAACAGAATAAAAGAGAATACAACAGAATAAAAGAATAAAAGAGAATACAACAGAATACAACAGAATAAAAGAGAATACAACAGAATAAAAGAGAATACAACAGAATAAACGAGAATACAACAGAATACAACAGAATAAAAGAGAATACAACAGAATACAACAGAATAAAAGAGAATACAACAGAATACAACAGAATAAAAGAGAATACAACAGAATACAACAGAATAAAAGAGAATACAACAGAATACAACAGAATAAAAGAGAATACAACAGAATACAACAGAATAAAAGAGAATACAACAGAATACAACAGAATAAAAGAGAATACAACAGAATAAAAGAGAATACAACAGAATACAACAGAATAAAAGAGAATACAACAGAATACAACAGAATAAAAGAGAATACAACAGAATACAACAGAATAAAAGAGAATACAACAGAATACAACAGAATAAAAGAGAATACAAACAGAATACAACAGAATAAAAGAGAATACAACAGAATAACAGAATACAACAGAATAAAGAGAATAAAAGAGAATACAACAGAATACAACAGAATAAAAGAGAATACAACAGAATACAACAAAAAAGAGAATACAACAGAATACAACAGAATAAAAGAGAATACAACAGAATACAACAGAATAAAAGAGAATACAACAGAATACAACAGAATAAAAGAGAATACAACAGAATACAACAGAATAAAAGAGAATACAACAGAATACAACAGAATAAAAGAGAATACAACAGAATAAAAGAGAATACAACAGAATACAAATAGAATAAAAGAGAATAAAAGAGAATACAACAGAATACAAATAGAATAAAAGAGAATACAACAGAATACAACAGAATAAAAGAGAATACAACAGAATAAAAGAGAATACAACAGAATACAACAGAATAAAAGAGAATACAACAGAATACAACAGAATAAAAGAGAATACAACAGAATACAACAGAATAAAAGAGAATACAACAGAATACAACAGAATAAAAGATAATACAACAGAATAAAAGATAATACAACAGAATACAACAGAATAAAAGAGAATACAACAGAATACAACAGAATAAAAGAGAATACAACAGAATACAACAGAATACAACAGAATAAAAGAGAATACAACAGAATACAACAGAATAAAAGAGAATACAACAGAATACAACAGAATAAAAGAGAATACAACAGAATACAACAGAATAAAAGAGAATACAACAGAATACAACAGAATAAAAGAGAATACAACAGAATACAACAGAATAAAAGAGAATACAACAGAATAAAAGAGAATACAACAGAATACAACAGAATAAAAGAGAATACAACAGAATAAAAAAGAATACAACAGAATAAAAGAGAATACAACAGAATACAACAGAATAAAAGAGAATAAAAGATAATACAACAGAATAAAAAAGAATAAAATATAATACAACAGAATACAAAAGAATAAAAGAGAATACAACAGAATACAACAGAATAAAAGAGAATACAACAGAATACAACAGAATAAAAGAGAATACAACAGAATAAAAGAGAATACAACAGAATAAAAGAGAATACAACAGAATACAACAGAATAAAAGAGAATACAACAGAATACAACAGAATAAAAGAGAATACAACAGAATACAAAAGAATAAAAGATAATACAACAGAATACAACAGAATAAAAGAGAATACAACAGAATAAAAGAGAATACAACAGAATACAACAGAATAAAAGAGAATACAACAGAATACAACAGAATAAAAGAGAATACAACAGAATACAACAGAATAAAAGAGAATACAACAGAATACAACAGAATACAACAGAATACAAAAGAATACAACATAATACAACAGAATAAAAGAGAATACAACAGAATAAAAGAGAATACAAAAGAATAAAAGAGAATACAACAGAATACAACAGAATAAAAGAGAATACAACAGAATACAACAGAATAAAAGAGAATACAACAGAATACAACAGAATAAAAGAGAATACAACAGAATACAACAGAATAAAAGAGAATACAACAGAATACAACAGAATAAAAGAGAATACAACAGAATAAAAGATAATACAAAAGAATAAAAGATAATACAACAGAATACAACAGAATAAAAGAGAATACAACAGAATACAACAGAATAAAAGAGAATACAACAGAATACAACAGAATAAAAGAGAATACAACAGAATACAACAGAATAAAAGAGAATACAACAGAATACAATAGAATAAAAGAGAATACAACAGAATACAACAGAATACAACAGAATAAAAGAGAATACAACAGAATACAACAGAATAAAAGAGAATACAACAGAATAAAAGAGAATACAACAGAATACAACAGAATAAAAGAGAATACAACAGAATACAACAGAATAAAAGAGAATACAACAGAATACAACAGAATAAAAGAGAATACAACAGAATACAACAGAATAAAAGAGAATACAACAGAATAAAAGAGAATACAACAGAATAAAAGAGAATACAACAGAATAAAAGAGAATACAATAGAATAAAAGAGAATACAACAGAATACAACAGAATACAACAGAATAAAAGAGAATACAACAGAATACAAATAGAATAAAAGAGAATACAACAGAATACAACAGAATAAAAGAGAATACAACAGAATAAAAGAGAATACAACAGAATACAATAGAATAAAAGAGAATACAACAGAATAAAAGAGAATACAACAGAATACAACAGAATAAAAGAGAATACAACAGAATAAAAGAGAATACAACAGAATAAAAGAGAATACAACAGAATACAACAGAATAAAAGAGAATACAACAGAATACAACAGAATAATAGACTAGAACAGAATACAACAGAATAAAAGAGAATACAACAGAATAAAACAGAATAAAAGAGAATACAACAGAATACAACAGAATACAACAGAATAAAAGAGAATAAAACAGAATACAACAGAATAAAAGAGAATACAACATAATACAACAGAATAAAAGAGAATACAACAGAATAAAAGAGAATACAACAGAATACAACAGAATACAAAAGAATAAAAGAGAATACAACAGAATAAAAGAGAATACAACAGAATACAACAGAATAAAAGAGAATACAACAGAATACAACAGAATAAAAGAGAATACAACAGAAAAAAACAGAATAAAAGAGAATACAACAGAATAAAAGAGAATACAACAGAATACAACAGAATAAAAGAGAATACAACATAATAAAAGAGAATAAAAGAGAATACAACAGAATACAACAGAATAAAAGAGAATACAACAGAATAAAAGAGAATAAAAGAGAATACAACAGAATACAACAGAATAAAAGAGAATACAACAGAATACAACAGAATAAAAGAGAATACAACAGAATACAACAGAATAAAAGAGAATACAACAGAATACAACAGAATAAAAGAGAATACAACAGAATACAACAGAATAAAAGAGAATACAACAGAATACAACAGAATAAAAGAGAATACAACAGAATAAAAGAGAATTCAACAGAATACAACAGAATAAAAGAGAATACAACAGAATACAACAGAATAAAAGAGAATACAACAGAATACAACAGAATAAAAGAGAATACAACAGAATAAAAGAGAATACAACAGAATACAACAGAATAAAAGAGAATACAACAGAATAGAACAGAATACAACAGAATAAAAGATAATACAACAGAATACAACAGAATAAAAGAGAATACAACAGAATACAACAGAATAAAAGATAATACAACAGAATAAAAGAGAATACAACAGAATACAACAGAATAAAAGAGAATACAACAGAATACAAATGAATAAAAGATAATACAACAGAATACAACAGAATAAAAGAGAATACAACAGAATACAACAGAATAAAAGAGAATACAACAGAATACAACAGAATAAAAGATAATACAACAGAATACAACAGAATAAAAGAGAATACAACAGAATACAACAGAATAAAAGAGAATACAACAGAATACAAAAGAATAAAAGAGAATACAACAGAATACAACAGAATACAACAGAATAAAAGATAATACAACAGAATACAACAGAATAAAAGAGAATACAACAGAATAAAACAGAATAAAAGAGAATACAACAGAATAAAACAGAATAAAACATAATACAACAGAATAAAAAATAATAAAAGAGAATACAAAAGAATAAAAGAGAATACAACAGAATACAACAGAATAAAAGAGAATACAACAGAATACAACAGAATAAAAGATAATACAACAGAATACAACAGAATAAAAGAGAATACAAAAGAATAAAAGATAATACAACAGAATACAACAGAATAAAAGAGAATACAACAGAATACAACAGAATAAAAGAGAATACAACAGAATAAAAGATAATACAACAGAATACAACAGAATAAAAGAGAATACAACAGAACACAATAGAATACAACAGAATAAAAGAGAATACAACAGAATACAACAGAAAAGAGAATACAACAGAATACAACAGAATAAAAGAGAATACAACAGAATAAAAGAGAATACAACAGAATACAACAGAATAAAAGATAATACAACAGAATACAACAGAATAAAAGAGAATACAACAGAATAAAAGAGAATACAACAGAATAAAAGATAATACAACAGAATACAACAGAATAAAAGAGAATACAACAGAATACAACAGAATACAACAGAATAAAAGATAATACAACAGAATACAACAGAATAAAAGAGAATACAACAGAATACAACAGAATAAAAGAGAATACAACAGAATAAAAGAGAATACAACAGAATACAACAGAATAAAAGAGAATACAACAGAATACAACAGAATAAAAGAGTCCAGCACATGATCAGGCCATGGTGAACTCATACCACGAGTCTAGCACATGATCGGGCCATGGTGAATCCATATCACGAGTCTAGTACATGATCAGGCCTTGGTGAATACATATCATGAGTCTAGCACATGATCAGGCCGTGGTAATTACGAATTACACCTACTCCCATTAGCCCCCCCCCATTACCGTTAACCCCCGCCCCTTTTAATTATCAGCACGCAATTTACTGACCCTATTTACCCCTTATTTGCCACCGAACATGACCTAATTACGATTTCCACCTACTCCCAATGGCCCCCCCCCCATTACCATTAACCCCCGCCTTTTTTAATTATCACCACGCAATTTACTTACCCCATTTACCCATCATTCGACACCGAACATGACCAATTTTAGAGTTTCACATTCACCCAATGGGCCCCGCGCCAGTACCATAAATCCCCGCACCCTTTAATTATCACCACGCAATTTACTGACCCCATTTACCCATTACTCGACACCGAACATGACGTAATTATGAATTCCACATACTCCCATTAGCCCCCATATTACCATTAACCCCCGCCCCCTTTAATTATCACCACGCAATTTACTGTCCCCATCTACCCATTATTCGACACCGAACATGACCAAATTGCGAATTCCACCTACTCCCATTAGCCCCCTCCATTACTATCAACCCCGGCCCCCTCTGCTTATCACCATGCAAGTTACTGACCCCATTTACCCAGGTTTTGACACCTCACATGAGCGATTTTCGAGTTTCACCTACCCATTAGCCCCCTCCATTAACATTAGCCCCCACCCCCTTTAATTATCACCACGCAATTTACTGACCCCATTTACCCATTATTCGACACCGAACATGACCAAATTACGAATTCCACCTACTCCCAATGAGCCCCCATTACCATTAACCCTGCCCCTTTAATTATCACCACGCAATTTACTGACCCCATTTACCCATTATTCGACACCGAACATGACCAAATTACGAATTCCATCTACACCCAATGGCACCCCCCCCCCCCATTACCATTCACCCCCGCCCCCTCTGATTATCACCACGCAATTTACTGACCCCATTTACCCAGTATTTGACACCTCACATGACCTATTTTCGAGTTTCACCTACTAACATTAGCCCCCCAATTACCATTAACCCCGCCCCTTTAATTATCACCACGCAATTTACTGACCCCATTATTCCAGTATTTGACACCTCACATGATCCATTTTCGAGTTTCACCTACACCCATTAGCCCCCTCCATTACCGTTAGCCCCGCCCCTTTAATTATCACCACGCAATTTACTGACCCCATTTACCCATTCTTCGACATCGAACATGACCTAATTACGAATTCCACCTACTCCCATTAGCCTTCCACGCCCGTGCACACGTGGGTACATGAGACTAGTGCAGGAAAGATCTATTTTAGCCGTGAAAACGAAAACTATGTTACGGGCTAAGTATCTGCCCCAAGCCCGCCATGAAAAATATATATCCTTATTTTCTCACAAAGGAAGACACTTAAGATCACGCCCGTACGCCCACGTCAGGGGCTTCCACATGCCGGGCAAGCCATCCATCACGGACATCAGATCGTGGTATGGCTTCATAAACCAGCTCGCCCCCTTCCTCGCCACCGCGCCGATCATGAACGCCTTCCGGGAGTTACTGAAGAAACCAACCGGAAGACACGTGTACTGGGACGACCAGCTTCAGTAGAAATTCCGCCAAGCCCAGGACACTATATGCCAGCTGGCCAAGGACGGTCTGACGTATTACGATAAAACCCGCCCCACCGCTGCCATCACCGACTGGAGCCGAGAGGGCATCGGATTCGTCATCCTCCAGCAGTACTGCAGTTGTGCATCGGCCTCCGCCCCATACTGCTGCTGACGTGACACTGAGGCAACAAGTGTACCAGGCGTGTGACTCAATCGGCAGTGTCGACGCCCTGAGGGCCATGTGTTGTGCTCACGAGGCCGCCTGTCGCGACACCACAGGTGGTGGAGGCCCGGGCGGAGGTTGCTCGTGAGGCTGGCACCGCGCAAAGTGAGGAGACCGAGTGCGAGGAAGAGTAGCTGTAATTTGAACTGAGCTATAAGATTAACAGTATTTATAACTGTTGGTGGAATTGAGGTTTTAAATCTAATAATTGTAATTCAGCTTAAGAGTTGAAAAAGTAAACTAACTCATGTAAACAATATTCTCATGAGTAAATACACTCATCATATATATATGAAAAAGTGCCCACCAACTCAGACCAGTTGGTGGAAGACACTTAAAAATCCCTCCCTGACACCTACCCTGACGGTGGTAAGGGTATACAATATACATATTAGCGACGTTTCACAGGAGGTTTAATACATTATGTTAGTATCTTAATGTAGTGACACGACTTGCCTGATGGGCGAGCCTCGCATAACCCACTTAGCCAGGGGGGTACCTCTTGGCCGACTGGTAAAGGAGTAGCTCCTGTTACGCTGGTCGCGGGTTCGATCCCCGGCGCCGGCAAACCTTTCCTTGTCTGGATTAATTTCGTGTGTTTCGTTACACGCGGTTTGTCGTGGGAGTGTTGTGAAGAGAAAATTCTGGCATTTCATTAATACTAACTAACAGCTTACAGAATATTGAAAACTTCTGAAAAAAACCCGAAAAGTTTTATAACAGCCATTGTATTCTGTCAGAGACACAGTTCAGTCAGGTGTCATGTTAGGTCTTGTTCATTAGGTTAGGTTAGAATTAAATAACACTAAACTTCCTAGCGATCCGATCACACCGGACAATGTATTGCATCAGCGGCACACGTTAGGTTTTATGAGGTAATAATTATTGCTTTAATCAGAACGAGCTCATGGGTATTATATATTACAACAATAATGCCCACCTATCTTTTTGCTTTATAACCATTAACAGTACTATGCATTAATTACCAACTGACGCTGGGGCAGGTCGTGACATGCGAGGCGGGCAGGGCGGGGGTCAGGAGTGGACCTCCAGCATTGAAAAGTCACCCATTCAGCGCACGGTTTCTGTAAAATAGCAGCATCCCCATAATAAAGAGCATCATATACTGACCAAAGCAGAAATAAGTAGTACCAAGGAATCAAGGTACAAATGTAATACGAGAAATTTTCAGAGTAAATTCTCAGACGGGGTTAGATTAGGTTAGTTTTTTTATTGACCTGGCGGTAGCAGCGAGGGATCATGTTTCGTAATGGTCCTCTAAGCAAGAAAATGAGAAAAATCACCCTCACACAGCTATGGGCTTGTGTAACCATCAACAGTGGTATGCATTTCTTACCAATGTATGCCGGGAGGTCATGACGCAGGGCAGGGCGGGTCATCTCAGGCATGGAAGAGTCGGTCATTTAGGGTTTCTGGAAACTATAACCTTATAAATAATAGCAGGCATCATATATTTATCAGAAATGAACAGTCAGTGTCTCAAAATTGGTATGCAAAGCTAATATGCTACCTAACTCCTACTCCCAAGGTTAGGTTAGAATTGTTTTGAATCTTACAGTACAGGGATGCAAGTCAAGGGTATTTATAACAACACACCCCACATAGCTATGGACTGGAATATCCATTAACAGCAGGCATTTCTTACCAATTTATGCCAGGGGGCGGGCAGGCCAGGAAGGTGGGGCGGGGCGGGGCGGGTCGGGTCATCTCCGGCATGTAGTGGTTTCTGTAAAATACAAGGAATTACCAGACCTAAACCACTATTACACAAGCCCACTACACACCACAAAAAATGTCCACATATGCAAACTAACTGCCCCTTCCCAACCCAGCAGGGGGCTTCGTGGTGCAGTGGTTAGCACACTCGGCTCACAAACGAGAGAGCCCGAGTTCAATTCCCACGACAGCCTTCCACGCCCGTGCATACGTGGATACATGAGATTAGTGCAGGAAAGATGTATTTTAGCCGTGAAAAAGAAAAAATATGTTACGGGGTAGGTTACTGTCCCAGCCCGCCACGAAAAATATATATCCTTATTTTCTCAAAAAGGAAGACACTTAAGATCACGCCTGTACGCCCACGACAGCCTTCCACGCCCGTGCACACGTGGATATATGAGACCAGTGCAGGAAAGATGTATTTTAGCCGTGAAGACGAAAATTTTGTTACGAGGTGAATGTCAAACTGCCCCGCCCCGCCCCGCCCGCCGAGAACATTTGAGCTTGTTTTCTGCAATATTACATCATCTACGCTAACGCCAGTGTAGGAAAGACTTTCCCCATCGACAGTGAATGCGTGGGGCGTTGTGGCGACTCTTGCAAACGACAATCAGTGACACAACGTAAGAAAAACTGTCTGTACGGGGCTGGGCTCAGGTCCGGCGGCCCCCGATGACGCGGGTGTTAGAATCGCTCCTAACGGGGTAACTAACGCTGGCACACCTGACCTGGCACCTCACACACCTGCCGGCACACCTCTAAATTATGTTGTAATAGTCCACGCCCCCCAGTGGTCAGTATTTAGGCCACATTACCTGATATTGCACGAGGCAACTCGAAGCCGTTCGTCCATAATTAAGCAAACGTTTGTGTTTTTTCCAAGTCAATGAAAAAAATGCATAAACGTCCCTTATTTCTAAACGTACACCAATTCTGATACACCACTTGAATACAACTGAATATTCATCAGAATACTTTTAAATTCAACAGAATACAAATAAAAACAACGGAATAGAAATATAATACATTAAAATACAACAGAATACAAATAAAAAACAATGGAATAGAAATATAATACATTAAAATACAACAGAATACAACAGAATACAATAAAAACAACGGAATAGAAATATAATACATTAAAATACAACAGAATACAACAGAATAGAACAGAAAACAGCAGGAAACAACAGAAAACAACAGAAAAAATGGAAACAACAGAAAACAACAAGAAACAACAGGAAACAACAGAAAAACAACGGAATAGAACAGAATACATTAAAATACAACAGAATAGAACAGAAAACAACAGGAAACAAATAGAGAACAACAGAAAAACAACAGAAAACAATGGAAACAACAGAAAAACAACAAGAAACAACAGGAAACAACAGAAAAACAACAGGAAATAAAGAAAAACAACAGGAAACAACAGAAAACAAAAGAAAAGAACAGAAAACAACAGAAAACAACAGAAAACATTAGAAAACAACAGAAAAAAACAACAGAAAAATAACGAAAAACAACAGAAAAACAACAGAAAAATAACGGAAAACAACAGAAAAACAACAGAAAAGATTAGAAAACAACAGAAAAACAACAGAAAAATAACGGAAAACAAGAGAAAAACAACAGAAAGCAAAAGAAAAACAACACAAAACAAAAGAAAACCGAAAAAACAGAAAAACAACAGAAAATAACAGAAAAACAACATAAAACAAAAGAAAACAACAGAAAAACAACAGAAAGCAAAAGAAAAACAACAGAAAACATAAGAAAACAACAGAAAAACAAAGAGAATACAACAGAATACAACAGAATAAAAGAGAATACAACAGAATAAAAGATAATACAACAGAATACAACAGAATAAAAGAGAATACAACAGAAAAAAAGATAATACAACAGAATATAACAGAATAAAAGAGAATACAACAGAATACAACAGAATACAACAGAATAAAAGAGAATACAACAGAATACAACAGAATAAAAGAGAATACAACAGAATACAACAGAAAAAAAGAGAATACAACAGAATACAACAGAATACAACAGAATAAAAGATAATACAACAGAATACAACAGAATAAAAGATAATACAACAGAATACAACAGAATAAAAGAGAATACAACAGAATACAACAGAATAAAAGATAATACAACAGAATACAACAGAATACAAAAGAATAAAAGATAAAAGAGAATACAACAGAATACAACAGAATAAAAGAGAATACAACAGAATACAACAGAATAAAAGATAATACAACAGAATACAACAGAATAAAAGAGAATACAACAGAATACAACAGAATAAAAGAGAATACAACAGAATACAACAGAATAAAAGAGAATACAACAGAATAAAAGAGAATACAACAGAATACAACAGAATAAAAGAGAATACAACAGAATACAACAGAATAAAAGAGAATACAACAGAATAAAAGAGAATACAACAGAATACAACAGAATAAAAGAGAATACAACAGAATAAAAGAGAATACAACAGAATACAACAGAATAAAAGAGAATACAACAGAATACAACAGAATAAAAGAGAATACAACAGAATACAACAGAATAAAAGAGAATACAACAGAATACAACAGAATAAAAGAGAATACAACAGAATAAAAGAGAATACAACAGAATACAACAGAATAAAAGATAATACAACAGAATACAACAGAATAAAAGAGAATACAACAGAATAAAAGAGAATACAACAGAATACAACAGAATAAAAGAGAATACAACAGAATACAACAGAATAAAAGATAATACAACAGAATACAACAGAATAAAAGAGAATACAACAGAATACAAAAGAATAAAAGATAATACAACAGAATACAACAGAATAAAAGAGAATACAACAGAATAAAAGAGAATACAACAGAATACAACAGAATAAAAGAGAATACAACAGAATACAACAGAATAAAAGAGAATATAACAGAATACAACAGAATACAACAGAATAAAAGAGAATACAACAGAATAAAAGAGAATACAACAGAATAAAAGAGAATACAACAGAATACAACAGAATAAAAGAGAATACAACAGAATAAAAGATAATACAACAGAATACAACAGAATAAAAGATAATACAACAGAATACAACAGAATAAAAGAGAATACAACAGAATACAACAGAATAAAAGAGAATACAACAGAATAAAAGAGAATACAACAGAATACAACAGAATAAAAGAGAATACTACAGAATACAACAGAATAAAAGATAATACAACAGAATACAACAGAATAAAAGATAATACAACAGAATAAAACAGAATAAAAGATAATACAACAGAATACAACAGAATACAACAGAATACAACAGAATAAAAGAGAATACAACAGAATACAACAGAATAAAAGATAATACAACAGAATACAACAGAATAAAAGAGAATACAACAGAATACAACAGAATAAAAGAGAATACAACAGAATACAACAGAATAAAAGAGAATACAACAGAATACAACAGAATAAAAGAGAATACAATAGAATAAAAGAGAATACAACAGAATAAAAGAGAATACAACAGAATACAAGAGAATACAACAGAATAAAAGAGAATACAACAGAGTACAACAGAATACAACAGAATACAACAGAATAAAAGAGAATACAACAGAATACAACAGAATAAAACAGAATAAAAGAGAATACAACAGAATACAACAGAATAAAAGAGAATACAACAGAATAAAAGAGAATACAACAGAATAAAAGAGAATACAACAGAATACAACAGAATAAAAGATAATAAAACAGAATACAACAGAATAAAAGAGAATACAACAGAATACAACAGAATAAAAGAGAATACAACAGAATACAACAGAATAAAAGAGAATACAACAGAATACAACAGAATAAAAGAGAATACAACAGAATACAACAGAATAAAAGAGAATACAACAGAATACAACAGAATAAAAGAGAATACAACAGAATACAACAGAATAAAAGATAATACAACAGAATACAACAGAATACAACAGAATAAAAGAGAATACAACAGAATAAAAGAGAATACAACAGAATACAACAGAATAAAAGAGAATACAACAGAATACAACAGAATAAAAGATAATACAACAGAATACAACAGAATAAAAGATAATACAACAGAATACAACAGAATAAAAGAGAATACAACAGAATAAAAGATAATACAACAGAATACAACAGAATAAAAGAGAATACAACAGAATACAACAGAATAAAAGAGAATACAACAGAATACAACAGAATAAAAGAGAATACAACAGAATACAACAGAATAAAAGAGAATACAACAGAATAAAAGAGAATACAACAGAATAAAAGAGAATACAACAGAATACAACAGAATAAAAGAGAATACAACAGAATACAACAGAATAAAAGATAATACAACAGAATAATAGAATACAACAGAATAAAAGATAATACAACAGAATACAACAGAATAAAAGATAATACAACAGAATACAACAGAATAAAAGAGAATACAAAAGAATACAACAGAATAAAAGAGAATACAACAGAATACAACAGAATAAAAGAGAATACAACAGAATAAAAGATAATACAACAGAATACAACAGAATACAATAGAATAAAAGATAATAAAACAGAATACAAAAGAATAAAACAGAATAAAAGATAATACAACAGAATACAACAGAATAAAAGATAATACAACAGAATACAACAGAATACAACAGAATAAAAGATAATACAACAGAATACAACAGAATAAAAGAGAATACAACAGAATACAACAGAATAAAAGAGAATAAAACAGAATACAACAGAATAAAAGAGAATACAACAGAATAAAAGAGAATACAACAGAATACAAAAGAAAAAAAGAGAATACAAAAGAATACAACAGAATAAAAGAGAATACAACAGAATACAATAGAATACAACAGAATAAAAGAGAATACAACAGAATACAACAGAATAAAAGAGAATACAACAGAATACAACAGAATAAAAGAGAATACAACAGAATACAACAGAATAAAAGAGAATACAACAGAATACAACAGAATACAACAGAATAAAAGAGAATACAACAGAATACAACAGAATAAAAGAGAATACAACAGAATAAAAGAGAATACAACAGAATAAAAGAGAATACAACAGAATACAACAGAATAAAAGAGAATACAACAGAATAAAAGAGAATACAACAGAATACAACAGAATACAACAGAATAAAAGAGAATACAACAGAATACAACAGAATAAAAGAGAATACAACAGAATACAACAGAATAAAAGAGAATACAACAGAATACAACAGAATAAAAGAGAATACAACAGAATACAACAGAATAAAAGAGAATACAACAGAATAAAAGAGAATACAACAGAATAAAAGAGAATACAACAGAATACAACAGAATAAAAGAGAATACAACAGAATAAAAGAGAATACAAATAGACTACAACAGAATACAACAGAATAAAACAGAATACAACAGAATAAAAGAGAATACAACAGAATACAACAGAATACAACAGAATAAAAGAGAATACAACAGAATAAAAGAGAATACAACAGAATAAAAGAGAATACAACAGAATAAAACAGAATAAAAGAGAATACAACAGAATACAACAGAATAAAAGAGAATACAACAGAATACAACAGAATAAAAGAGAATACAACAGAATACAACAGAATAAAAGAGAATACAACAGAATACAACAGAATAAAAGAGAATAAAAGAGAATACAACAGAATACAACAGAATAAAAGAGAATACAACAGAATACAACAGAATAAAAGAGAATACAACAGAATACAACAGAATAAAAGAGAATACAACAGAATACAACAGAATAAAAGAGAATACAACAGAATACAACAGAATAAAAGAGAATACAACAGAATACAACAGAATACAACAGAAGAAAAGATAATACAACAGAATACAACAGAATAAAAGAGAATACAACAGAATAAAAGAGAATACAACAGAATACAACAGAATAAAAGAGAATACAACAGAATACAACAGAATAAAAGATAATACAACAGAATACAACAGAATAAAAGAGAATACAACAGAATAAAAGATAATACAACAATACAACAGAATAAAAGAGAATACAACAGAATACAACAGAATAAAAGATAATACAACAGAATACAACAGAATAAAAGAGAATACAACAGAATAAAAGAGAATACAACAGAATACAACAGAATAAAAGAGAATACAACAGAATACAACAGAATAAAAGAGAATACAACAGAATACAACAGAATAAAAGAGAATACAACAGAATACAACAGAATAAAAGAGAATACAACAGAATACAACAGAATAAAAGAGTCCAGCACATGATCTTGACGTTGTGAAAGTATACCAAGAGTATAGCACATGATCGGGTCATGGTGAATCCATATCACGAGTCTAGCACATGATCAGGCCGTGGTGAATACATCACGAGTCCAGCACATGATCAGGCCATGGTGAACTCATACCACGAGTCTAGCACATGATCGGGCCATGGTGAATCCATATCACGAGTCTAGTACATGATCAGGCCTTGGTGAATACATATCATGAGTCTAGCACATGATCAGGCCGTGGTAATTACGAATTACACCTGCTCCCATTTGCCCCCCACCCCCCATTACCGTTAACCCCCCTTCCCTTTTAATTATCAGCACGCAGTTTACTGACCCCATTTACCACTTATTCGATACCGAACATGACCTAATTACGAATTCCACCTACTCCAATGGCCCCCCATTACCATTAACCCCGCCTTTTAATTATCACCACGCAATTTACTGACCCCATTTACCCATCATTCGACACCGAACATGACCTATTTTCGAGTTTCACTTGCACCCATTGGGCCCCCCTCCATTACCATAAATCCCCGCACCCTTTAATTATCACCACGCAATTTACTGACCCCATTTACCCATTACTCGACACCGAACATGACCAAATTAAGAATTCCACCTACTCCCATTAGCCCCCATTACCATTAACCCCGCCCCTTTAATTATCACCACGCAATTTACTGTCCCCATCTACCCATTATTCGACACCGAACATGACCAAATTGCGAATTCCACCTACTCCCATTAGCCCCCTCCATTACTATCAGCCCCTGCCCCCTCTGATTATCACCATGCAATTTACTGACCCCATTAACCCAGTATTTGACACCTCACATGACCCATTTTCGAGTTTCACGTACTCCATTAGCCCCCACCCCCTTTAATTATCACCACGCAATTTACTGACCCCATTTACCCATAATTCGACACCAAACATGACCAAATTACGAATTCCACCTACTCCCAATGACCCCCCCCCATTACCATTAACCCCCGCACCCTTTAATTATCACCACGCAATTTACTGACCCCATTTACCCATTATTCGACACCGAACATGAACAAATTACGAATTCCACCTACTCCCATTAGCCCCCCCCATTACCATTCACCCCCGCCCCCTCTGATTATCACCACGCAATTTACTGACCCCATTTACCCAGTATTTGACACCTCACATGACCTATTTCCAAGTTTCATCTACTCCCATTAGCCCCCTCCCCCAATTACCATTAACCCCCGCCCCCTTTAATTATCACCACGCAATTTATTGACCCCATTTACCCATTATTCGACACCGAACATCACCTAATTACGAAATCCACCTACTCCTACACTTTCCCCCCCCCCCCCATTACCATGAACCCCCGCCCCCTCTCATTATCACCACGCAATTTAATGACCCCATTAACCCAGTATTTGACACCTCACATGATCCATTTTCGAGTTTCACCTACACCCATTAGCCCCCCATTACCATTAACCCCCGGCCCCCTCTCATTATCACCACGCAATTTACTGACCCCATTATTCCAGTATTTGACACCTCACATGATCCATTTTCGAGTTTCACCTACACCCATTAGCCCCCCCTCCATTACCGTTAGCCCCTGCCCCCTTTAATTATCACCACGCAATTTACTGACCCCATTTACCCATGATTCGACATCGAACATGACCTAATTACGAATTCCACCTACTCCCATTAGCCTTCCACGCCCGTGCACACGTGGGTACATGAGACTAGTGCAGGAAAGATCTATTTTAGCCGTGAAAACGAAAACTATGTTACGGGCTAAGTATCTGCCCCAAGCCCGCCATGAAAAATATATATCCTTATTTTCTCACAAAGGAAGACACTTAAGATCACGCCCGTACGCCCACGTCAGCCTTCCACGTCAGGGGCTTCCACATGCCGGGCAAGCCATCCATCACGGACATCAGATCGTGGTATGGCTTCGTAAACCAGCTCGCCCCCTTCCTCGCCACCGCGCCGATCATGAACGCCTTCCGGGAGTTACTGAAGAAACCAACCGGAAGACACGTACTGGGACGACCAGCTTCAGTAGAAATTCCGCCAAGCCCAGGACACTATATGCCAGCTGGCCAAGGACGGTCTGACGACACGATAAAATCCGCGCCCGCCGCTGCCATCACCGACTGGTGGGGAGAGGGCATCGGATTCGTCATCCTCCAGCAGTACTGCAGTTGTGCATCGGCCTCCGCCCAATAGTGCTGTAAGGGCGGTGGCACCTGGCCCTGTGCGGCAGCCGGCACCTCACCACCGCCGAGGCTGGATACGCAGCTGTGGAAGGGAGGCTCTGGCGGTGGCGTGGTACCTCCAAAAGGCGAGGTTGTTCCTGCTGGGATGCCCAAACCTCACCATCGTGACCGACCACCGCCCCCTTGTGAAGCTCCTAGGAGACAGCTCTGACGAGCGTTGTCAACCCCAGGCTCTTCAGGCTCAAGGAACGAACACTACAGTTCCGATTCCAAATCAAATACCTCCTGGGAAGAGCAACACCGCCGCCGACTTTCTGTCCCGCTACCCAGCTCTCAGGGCACCCCGACAACAGCGGACCTCGACTCGGACGAGGATATCATCGGGCAGTCGCCGCCGCAGTCACAGCCTGCACCGATCGGGAGGACGCGTGGTGGACGAAGAGGAGGTCAAGCGGAAGGCCGCCGACGACCCGACGTACCAGATGTTAGTCGCCAGGGTCATGGCGGGTGACTGGCACCAGCATAAAGCACAAGAAGTGGCATCCCTGCGTCCCTTCTATGGGGCGAGGGACAGGCTGGCAGTGATGCACGACGTAGTGACATACATGTTTGACCAGGGCACGTGCGCCTCGTCATCCCCGAAGCTCTCCGACAGCAGGTAGCAGCAAACCCACACGCCAGCCACCAGGGCCTCGGTTCCATGCTGCGGAGGGCGAGGCAGTGTATACTGGCCGGGATTGAGGGGACCTGCGGCACCACCGCCCGCATGCACAGAATGCGAAACACGCCCCCATCGCAGCCCGCAGAAACACTGGCGATGACGCCGCCCCTGAGTACCTGTTCCAGCAGACGGTGGCCGACATGTTCCAGCACGAAGGACACATGTACATGGCCTACGCCGACAGGCTTGCCAGCTGGCTGGAAATAGCTCACTTCCCACACGGGAGCACACACGCCCTGCGTTTCCTTAGCCGGACATCTTACACTCACCAAGAAGCAGCAGACTGTCACACCAGCCAGTCAGGGGCAGGAGAGCCTTCTTGAGGAAGTGTCGGGCAGTGCCACCGCTCTGAAAAACCAACATTACAATGAGTGGATGAGCCCAGAACACTGCTGCTGCCCAGACTGACAACACAGTGCAGCCCGGCACACTACACGTGCTGCTATAAGCCACCTCAGGAGGAGGAGGAGGAGGTGGAGGACTGGTTCACAGAGCCATCACATTCTTCTTCCAAACAACAAAACTGTTTCTCAAAACTTTTCTTACAAATTTCTGGTTCTTATAATTCCAATCTAACACTGACAGGTGTAGCCAGAACACTCTTCTGACGACAAGGAAAAAAGCTGCATGTCCCGGCCCCTGACCTGACCTGACCTGACCAAAGAAAAGCCACCAAAAGCTGTCCACTCACTTCCTTTCTCTTTCTTTCTCTTCGTCTGGACACTCTGTTGACAGGAAAACAGTTAGGAAGAAAAAATAAAAGAAAATAAGAGTCAACACAACACACACACACACACACACACACACACACACACAAGAAGAGGAAGGCTGTGAAAGGCAGGCAGGCACTTGTGGTGCCCCGCAGGGCACTACATCTACCAACACAGATGCAGTAACACCTCCTGACCCAGTACGAGCACCACAAATAAACAAAGAAGAAGAAAGCGATGATGAACGGTAGAATTCATCTAATAACAAGAACAATTTGAAGAACACAGCACAGCGAGGCGACAGTGTGAAGAACAAACCATTATGGAAACACACAGGAAGTAAAAAGGGGCGTCTCAGGCCACCACATAGCTCTGCCGGAAACCACCCACTTCACCCAACGACAGCACTATGCTAAAGGACGAGAATCATGTAAACCCAAGCCATGTAGACTACTCATGAATATTCACTCTTATGTACTTATGAGGATGTGACCACATCATAGAGTGCACCCTCAGTGCCTTATGTGTAAAGTCAATGGTTATGACGCAGTAACGACGTATAGTGACGTAGGCAACCGCCCATATAAGGGGGTTCCTGTTGGATGTACGAGATGTTTTCTGCCTGCGCCCGCACCCGCGAGGAGAACCTCTGTCAGTTGTTGACTCACTCAGTAAACGGGAGCACACACGCCCTGCATTTCCTTAGCCAGACATCTTACATGGCACAGTGAACGGAAGTCTGGACCTACTAACTGACCACCTCCCGGTTGTCACCAGCCTCCGCTCCAGAGAAGTGCGAGCTGGAGATGTCGCCAGCCGCCTTTAAGTCACGGAGGAGGTCCATGGAGTGCTGGCTGCTTCTGTGCAGGTGGCCGCCACAGGAAGCAGTGCAACACATCAGGCTCCAATGCGTCCCTGCCCTGCAGTGGACCCTGGACGCACGCTTCACTATGGACCGGTGGAGCACCCTGACTCCACCCACGGCCTTGGACGCCATCGGCAAGCTTGTCCTTGGCCATATACACAGGCAGTGCAGTGGGCAGAGTTCTTGTGTGCGAGGCAGGAGCAGGAGTGTGTCAGTGAGTACATACCCCATTGCACACAGAAAGCGACAGACTGTGCCTTTAAGTGCCAACAGCGTAGCACAGATTTGTCGGAGTACTTGTCGCTTAGAAAGTTAATGGAGTCCTCCGTGACGTGACACTGAGGCAACAAGTGTACCAGGCGTGACTCAATCGGCAGTGTCCACGCCCTGAGGGCCATTAGTTGTGATCACGAGTCCGCCAGTAGAGAAGCCACAGGTGGTGGAGGCCCGGGCGGGAGGCTGCCAGTGGCTGGCACCGCGCAAAGCGAGGAGACCGAGAGTGCGAGGAAGAGTAGCTGTAATTTGAACTGAGCTATAAGATTAACAGTATTTATAACTGTTGGTGGAATTGAGGTTTTAAATCTAATAATTGTAATTCAGCTTAAGAGTTGAAAAAGTAAACTAACTCATGTAAACAATATTCTCATGAGTAAATACACTCATCATATATATATAAAAAAGTGCCCACCACCTCAGACAATTTGGTGGAAGACACTTAAAAATCCCTCCCTGACACTTACCCTGACGGTGGTATACAATATACATATTAGCGACGTTTCACAGGAGGTTTAATACATTATGTTAGTATCTTAATACTAACTAACAGCTTACAGAATATTGAAAACTTCTGAAAAAAATGTGAAAAGTTTTATAACAGCCATTGTATTCTGGCAGAGACACAGGTCAATCAGGTGTCATGTTAGGTCTTGTTCATTAGGTTAGGTTAGAATTAAATAACACTAAACTTCCTAGCGATCCGATCACACCTCGGACAATGTATTGCATCAGCGGCACACGTTAGGTTTTATGAGGTAATAATTCTTGCTTTAAACAGAACCAGCTCATGGGTAATATATATGACAACAATATTGCCCACCTAGCTGTGTGCTGGATAACCATTAACAGTACTACGCATTATTTACCAACTGATGCTGGGGCAGGTCGTGACGTGCAGGGCGGGGCGTCAGGGAGTGGACCTCCAGCATTAAAAAGTCATCCATTCAGCGCACGGTTTCTGTAAAATAGCAGCATCCCCATAATAAAGAGCATCATATACTGACCAAAGCAGGAATAAGTATTTATGTTCTTATGTAATGAAGTCATTTTCCCCACAGCTTAGGTTACCAGTAGTGTAAGTTAAGGGTAGTAATTTCCTTATTTCTCTCTTTACTGTAAAATTTCCATGGCCCTTTCTTCCTTAAAGGTACATGAGAGAGAGAGACTGCGAGCTCCTGGGTGAAGAAAGGAAAGCCTGCGTGGAAAAGTACCCCCCTTGTGACATAAACACGTCTGTTGGCTTGTCAAAACCAGGTTGGATGTGCTAGAAATGTTGTAATTACCACCACACCCCGCCCTAAACGCACACCCACGAAAGAGCTTGTGGTGATGATAAGCGAGGGTTGTTTTGGTAGGTGA
>NC_066509.1:20000-40000 GCF_024679095.1 Eriocheir sinensis | reverse complement strand
TACAACAAAATACAATGAAATACAACAAAATACAATGAAATACAATGAAATACAACAAAATACAATGAAATACAACAAAATACAACTAAATACAATGAAATACAACAAAATACAATGAAATGCAACAAAATACAATGAAATACAAGAAAATACAACAAAATACAATGAAATACAGTGAAATACAACAAAAAACAATGAAATACATTAAAATATAATGAAATACAACAAAATATAATATAATACAACAAAATACAATGAAATACAACAAAATACAACAAAACACAATGAAATACAGCAAAATACAATGAAATACAATGAAATATAATGAAATACAACAAAATACAATGAAATACAAAGAAATACAACGAAATATAATAAAATACAAGAAAATACAATGAAATACAATGAAATACAAGAAAATACAATGAAATACAACAAAATATAATGAAATACAACAAAATACAATGAAATACAAGAAAATACAATGAAATACAACAAAATACAAAAAAATACAATGAAATACAACAAAACACAATGAAATACAACAAAATACAGTGAAATACTATGAAATACAAAGAAATACAACAAAATACAATGAAATACAATGAAATACAACAAAATACAATGAAATACAATAAAATACAACGAAATACTATGAAATACAAGAAAATACAATGAAATACAATGAAATACAACAAAATACAATGAAATACAACAAAATACAATAAAACACAATGAAATACAACAAAAATACAATGAAATTCAGAAAAATACAATGAAATACAACGAAATACAATGAAATACAACAAAATACAACAAAACACAATGAAATACAACAAAATACAATGAAATACAATGAAATACAACAAAATACAATGAAATACAATGAAATACAACAAAATACAATAAAATACAAGAAAATACAATGAAATACTATGAAATACAACAAAATACAATGAAATACAACAAAATATAATAAAATAGAAGAAAATAAAATGAAATACAAGAAATTACAATGAAATACAACAAAATACACACAAAATACAATGAAATACAACAAAACACAATAAAGTACAACAAAATACAATGAAATACAACAAAATACAATGAAAAACAATGAAATACAACAAAATACAATGAAATACAGGAAAATACAATGAACTACAACAAAATACAACCAAATACAATACAATAAAACAAAATACAATGAAATACAACAAAATCCAATGAAATACAACAAAATACAATGAAATACAATGAAATACAACTAAATACAATAAAATACAACAAAATACAATGAAATACAACGAAATACAATGAAATACAACAAAATACAATGAAATACAACAAAATACAACAAAATAAAATGAAATACATTGAAATACTACAAAATACAATGAAATACAACAAAATACAATGAAATACAACAAAATACAATGAAATACATTAAAATACAACAAAATACAATGAAATACAACAAAATACATTGAAATACAAGAAAAATACAATGAAATACAATGAAATACAACGAAATACAATGAAATACATCAAAATACAATGAAATACAATAGGCTACGATAGAAAGGTTAATGTTGTTAATAGGCTAATGTAGGTTAATAACATAAAATAGAAGAGAATACAATAGAATACAACAGAATACAACAGAAAACATTAAAATACAACAGAATACAACTGAATACAGTAAAATACAACAGAGGACAACATAATACATTAAAATACAACAGAGTACAACAGAATACATTAAAATACAACAGAAAAAGACAAAATACAACAGAATACCATAAAATACAACAGAATACAATGAAATACAACAAAATACAATGAAATACAATGAATTACAACAAAATACAACAAAATACAATGAAATACAATGAAATACAACGAAATGCAATGAAATACAACAAAATACAACAAAATACAATGAAATACAACAAAATATAATGAAATACAACAAAATACAATGAAATACAAGAAAATACAAGAAAATACAATGAAATACAACAAAATACAACACAATACAATGAAATACAATGAAATACAACAAAATACAACAAAATACAATGAAATACAATAAAATATAATGAAATACAATGAAATACAACGAAATACAATAAAATACAACAAAATACAATGAAATACAATGAAATACAACAAAATACAACAAAATACAACAAAATACAATGAAATACAATGAAATAAAACAAAAATACAATGAAATACAGGAAAATACAATGAAATACAACGAAATACAATGAATTACAACAAAATACAATGAAATACAATGAAATACAACAAAATACAACAAAATACAACAAAATACAATGAAATACAATGAAATAAAACAAAAAAACAATGAAATACAACAAAATACAATGAAATACAACAAAATACAATAAAATACAACAAAATACAATGAAATACAACAAAATACAACAAAACACATTGAAATACAACAAAATACAATGAAATACAATGAAATATAATGAAATACAACAAAATACAATGAAATACAATGAAATATAATGAAATACAAGAAAATACAATGAAATACAACAAAATATAATGAATTACAACTAAATACAATGAAATACAAGAAAATACAATGAAATACAAGAAAATACAAGAAAATACAATGAAAGACAACAAAACACAATGAAATACAACAAAATACAATGAAATACTATGAAATACAAAGAAATACAACAAAATACAATGAAATACAATGAAATACAACAAAATACAATGAAATACAATGAAATACAACTAATACAATTAAATACAACAAAATACAATGAAAATACAAGAAAATACAATGAAATACAACGAAATACTATGAAATACGACAAAATACAATGAAATACAATGAAATACAACAAAATACAATGAAATACAACAAAATACAATAAAATACAATGAAATACAACAAAAATACAATGAAATACAGAAAAATATAATGAAATACAACAAAATACAATAAAATACAATGAAATACAACAAAAATACAATGAAATACAGAAAAATACAACAAAATACAACAAAACACAATGAAATACAACAAAATACAATGAAATACAATGAAATACAACAAAATACAATGAAATACAATGAAATACATCAAATTACAATAAAATACAAGAAAATACAATGAAATACTATGAAATACAGCAAAATACAATGAAATAAAACAAAAATACAATGAAATACATAAAAATACAATGAAATACAACAAAATACAATGAAATACAACAAAATATAACAAAACACAATGAAATACAACAAAATATAATGAAATACAATGAAATACAATGAAATAGAAGAAAATACAATGAAATACAATGAAATACAACAAAATACAATAAAATACAAGAAAATACAATGAAATACAATGCAATACAACAAAATTCAATGAAATACAACAAAATATAATGAAATACAACAAAATACAATGAAATACAAGAAAATACAAGAAAAATACAATGAAATACAATAAAATACAACACAATACAATGAAATACAATGAAATACAACAAAATGCAACAAAATACAACGAAATACAATGAAATATAATGAAATACAACAAAATACAACAAAATACAACAAAATACAATGAAATACAACAAAAATACAATGAAATACAGGAAAATACAATGAAATACAACAAAATACAATGAAATACAACAAAATACAACAAAACACAATTAAATACAACAAAATACAATGAAATACAATGAAATACAACGAAATACTACGAAATACAACAAAATACAATGAAATACAATGAAATACAACGAAATACAATGAAATACAACAAAATCCAATAAAATACAATGAAATACAACAAAAATACAATGAAATACAGGAAAATACAATGAAATACAACAAAATACAACGAAATACAACAAAATACAACAAAACACAATTAAATACAACAAAATACAATGAAATACAACAAAATACAACAAAATACAATGAAATACAACAAAATACAATGAAATACAAGAAAATACAATGAAATACAATGAAATACAACGAAATACAATGAAATTTAACAAAATACAATAAAATACAATAGGCTACGATGGAAAGGTTGATATTGTTAATAGGCTAAAGTAGTTTAATAACATAATACATTGAAATAAAACAGAATACAACAGAATACATTAAAGCACAACAGAATACAACAGAAAACATTAAAATACAGTAAAATACAACAGAGGACAATATAATACATTAAAATACAACAGAATACAACAGAATACATTAAAATACAACAGAAAAAAGACAAAATACAAAAGAATACAATAAAATACAACAGAATACAATAGAATACAACAGAATACAACAAAATACAACAAAATACAATGAAATACATCAAAATACAATGAAATACAATGAAATACAACAAAATACAATAAAATACAATGAAATACAATGAAATACAACGAAATACAATGAAATACAACAAAATACAACAAAATAAAATGAAATACAATGAAATACAAAAAAATACAAAGAAATACAACAATATACAATGAAATATAATGCATTACAACAAAATACAATGAAATACAACAAAATAAAACAAAATACAATGAAATACAACAAAATACAATAAAATACAAGAAAATACAATGAAATACAATGAAATACAACGAAATACAATGAAATACAACTAAATACAATGAAATACAATGAAATACAACAAAAATACAACAAAATACAACAAAATACAATGAAATACAATGAAATAAAACAAAAATACAATGAAATACAGGAAAATACAATGAAATACAACAAAATACAATGAAATACAACCAAATATAACAAAACACAATGAAATACAACAAAATACAATGAAATACAATGAAATACAAGAAAATACAATGAAATAGAATGAAATACAACAAAATACAATGAAATACAACAAAATACAAAGAAATACAATGAAATACAACAAAATACAATGAAATAAAACAAAATATAATGAAATACAACAAAATCCAATGAAATACAACAAAATCCAATGAAATACAATAAAATACAACACATAACAATGAAATACAATGAAATACAACAAAATACAACAAAATACAATGAAATACAATGAAATACTATGAAATATAATGAAATACAACAAAATACAACAAAATACAACAAAATAAAATGAAATACAATGAAATACAACAAAAATACAATGAAATACAGGAAAATACAATAAAATACAACAAAATACAATGAAATACAACAAAATACAAGAAAACACAATGAAATACAACAAAATACAATGAAATACAATGAAATACAATGAAATACAAGAAAATACAATGAAATACAATGAAATTCAACAAAATACAATAAAATACGAGAAAATACAATGAAAAACAATGAAATACAACAAAATACAATGAAATACAACAAAATATAATGAAATACAACAAAATACAATGAAATACAAGAAAATACAAGAAAATACAATGAAATACAACAAAATACAACACAATACAATGAAATAGTATGAAATACAACAAAATACAACAAAATACAATGAAAGTCAATGAAATACAATGAAATATAATGAAATACAACAAAATACAACAAAATACAACAAAATAAAATGAAATACAATGAAACACAACAAAATACAATGAAATACAACAAAATACAATGAAATACATTGAAATACAAAAAAATACAATGAAATACAAAAAAATACAACAAAATACAATGAAATACAACAAAATACAATGAAATACAATGAAATACAACAAAATACAAAAAAATACTATGAAATACAACAAAATACAATAAAATACAAGAAAATACAATGAAATACAATGAAATACAACAAAATACAATGAAATACAACAAAATCCAATAAAATACAATGAAATACAACAAAAATACAATAATATACAGGAAAATACAATGAAATACAACAAAATTCAATGAAATACAACAAAATACAACAAAACACAATGAAATACAACACAATACAATGAAATACAATGAAATACAACAAAATACAACAAAATATAATGAAATACAATGAAATACAATGAAATATAATGAAATACAAAAAATACAACAAAATACAACAAAATAAAATGAAATACAATGAAATACAACAAAATACAATGAAATACAACAAAATACAATGAAATACAATAAAATACAATGAAATACAATGAAATACAACAAAATACAATGAAATACAAAAAAATACAACAAAATACAATGAAATACAACAAAATACAATGAAAATACAAGAAAATACAATGAAATACAATGAAATACAACGAAATACTATGAAATACAACAAAATACAACGAAATACAATGAAATACAACAAAATACAATGAAATACAACAAAATACAATAAAATACAACAAAAATACAATGAAATACAGGAAAATACAATGAAATACAACAAAATACAATGAAATACAACAAAATGCAACAAAACACAATGAAATACGACAGAATACAGTGAAATACAATGAAATACACCAAAATACAACAAAATACAATGAAATACAACAAAATACAATGAAATACAATGAAATACAACGATATACAATGAAATACAACAAAATACAATAAAATACAATAGGCTACGATAGGCAGGTTGAGTTTAATAACATAATACATTAAAATAAAACAGAATACAACAGAATACATTAAAATACAACAGAATACAACAGAAAACATTAAAATACAACAGAATACAGCTGAATACAATAAAATACAAATACAATATAATACAAATAAAATACAACAGAATACAGCTGAATACAATAAAATACAACAGAGGACAACAGAATACCATAAAATACAACAGAATACAATAGAATACAACAGAATACAACAAAATACAACAAAATACAATGAAATACAACAAAATATAATGAAATACAACCAAATACAATGAAATACAAGGAAATACAACAAAATACAACAAAATACAATGAAATACAATGAAATACAACAAAATACAACAAAATAAAATGAAATACAATGAAATACAACAAAATAAAACAAAATACAATGAAATACAACAAAATACAATGAAATACAAGAAAATACAATGAAATACAATGAAATACAACGAAATACAATGAAATACAACAAAATACAATGAAATACAATGAAATACAACAAAATACAACAAAATACAACAAAATACAATGAAATACAATGAAATAAAACAAAAATACAATGAAATACAGGAAAATACAATGAAATTCAACAAAATATAACAAAACACAATGAAATACAACAAAATACAATGAAATACAATGAAATACAAAAAAATACAATGAAATATAATGAAATACAACAAAATACAATAAAATACAAGAAAATACAAAGAAATACAATGAAACACGATGATATACAACAAATACAATGAAATACAAGAAAATACAATGAAATACAAGAAAATACAATGAAAAACAATGAAATACAACAAAATACAATAAAATACAATAAAATACAAGAAAATACAATGAAATACAATGAAATACAACAAAATACAATAAAATACAACAAAATATAATGAAATACAACAAAATACAATGAAATACAAGAAAATACAAGAAAATTCAATGAAATACAAAAAAATACAACACAATACAATGAAATACAATGAAATACAACAAAATACAACAAAATACAATGAAATACAATGAAATACAATAAAATATAATGAAATACAAAAAAATACAACAAAATACAACAAAATAAAATGAAATACAATGAAATACAACAAAATACAATGAAATACAACAAAATACAATGAAAATACAAGAAAATACAATGAAATACAATGAAATACAATGAAATAAAACAAAATATAATGAAATACAAAAAAAAATATAACAAAATACAATGAAATAGAACAAAATACAATGAAAATACAAGAAAATACAATGAAATACAATGAAATACAACGAAATACTATGAAATACAACAAAATACAATGAAATACAATGAAATACAACAAAATACAATGAAATACAACAAAATAAAATAAAATACAATGAAATACAACAGAAATTCAATGAAATACAGCAAAATACAATGAAATACGACAAAATACAATGAAATACAACAAAATACAACAAAACACAATGAAATAGAAATAAATACAAGGAAATACAATGAAATACAACAAAATACAATGATATACAACGAAATACATACAACAAAATACAATGAAATACAACAAAATGAAATGAAGTACAATGAAATATAACAAAATACAATGAATTACAAGAAAATACATTGAAATACAATGAAATACAACGAAATACAATGAAATACGACAAAGTACAATGAAATACAATGAAATACAAGAAAATACAATGAAATACAATGAAATACAATGAAATACAATGAAATAAAACAAAATATAATGAAATACAAAAAAAAAATACAACAAAATACAATGAAATAGAACAAAATACAATGAAAATACAAGAAAATACAATGAAATACAATGAAATACAACGAAATACTATGAAATACAACAAAATACAATGAAATACAATGAAATACAACAAAATACAATGAAATACAACAAAATAAAATAAAATACAATGAAATACAACAGAAATTCAATGAAATACAGCAAAATACAATGAAATACGACAAAATACAATGAAATACAACAAAATACAACAAAACACAATGAAATAGAAATAAATACAAGGAAATACAATGAAATACAACAAAATACAATGATATACAACGAAATACATACAACAAAATACAATGAAATACAACAAAATGAAATGAAGTACAATGAAATATAACAAAATACAATGAATTACAAGAAAATACATTGAAATACAATGAAATACAACGAAATACAATGAAATACGACAAAGTACAATGAAATACAATGAAATACAACAAAATACAATGAAATACAACAAAATACAACAAAATACAATGAAATACAATGAAATAAAACAAAAATACACTGAAACACAGGAAAATACAATGAAATACAACAAAATACAATGAAATACAACAAAATATAACAAAACACAATGAAATACAACAAAATACAATGAAATACAATGAAATACAATGAAATATAATGAACTACAACAAAATACAATAAAATACAAAAAAATACAACAAAATATAATGAAATACAATGAAATACAACAAAAATACAATGAAATACAGGAAAATACAATGAAATACAACAAAATACAATGAAATACAACAAAATACAACAAAACACAATTAAATACAACAAAATACAATGAAATACAATGAAATACAATGAAATACAAGAAAATACAATGAAATACAATGAAATACAACAAAATACAATAAAATACAAGAAAATACAATGAAATACAACAAAATACAATGAAATACAACAAAATATAATGAAATACAACAAAATACAATGAAATACAAGAAAATACAAGAAGATACAATGAAATCCAATAAAATACAACACTATACAATGAAATACAATGAAATACAACAAAATACAAGAAAATACAATGAAATACAATGAAATACAATGAAATATAATGAAATACAACAAAATACAACAAAATACAACAAAATAAAATGAAATACAATGAAATACAACAAAATACAATGAAATACAACAAAATACAATGAAATACAATAAAATACAATGAAATACAATAAAATACAACAAAATACAATGAAATACAAAAAAATACAACAAAATACAATGAAATACAACAAAATACAATGAAAATACAAGAAAATACAATGAAATACAATGAAATACAACGAAATACTATGAAATACAACAAAATACAATGAAATACAATGAAATACAACAAAATACAATGAAATACAACAGAATACAATAAAATACAATAAAATACTACAAAAATACAATTAAATACAGGAAAATACAATGAAATACAACAAAATACAATGAAATACAACAAAATACAACAAAACACAATGAAATACAACAAAATACAATGAAATAAATTGAAATACAACAAAATACAACAAAATACAATGAAATACAACAAAATACAATAAAATACAAGAAAAAACAATGAAATACTATGAAATACAACAAAATACAATGAAATACAACAAAATATAATGAAATACAAGAAAATAAAATGAAATACAAGAAAATAAAATGAAATACAACAAAATACAACAAAATACAATGAAATACAAGAAAACACAATGAAATACAACAAAATACAATGAAATACAATGAAATACAACAAAATACAATGAAATACAACAAAATACAATGAAATACAAGAAAATACAATGAAATACAACAAAATACAACCAAATACAATACAATAAAACAAAATACAATGAAAAACAACAAAATCCAATGAAATACAACAAAATACAATGAAATACAATGAAATACAACTAAATACAATTAAATACAACAAAATACAAATTATTACAATTGAATATAACAAAATACAATGAATTACAACAAAATACAATGAAATACAACGAAATACAATGAAATACAACAAAATACAATGAAATACAACAAAATACAACAAAATAAAATGAAATACAATGAAATACAACAAAATACAATGAAATATAATAAAATACAATGAAATACAACAAAATACAATGAAACACAACAAAATACAATGAAATACAACAAAATACAACAAAATACAATGAAATACAACAAAATACAATGAAATACAAGAAAATACAATGAAATTCTATGAAATACAACGAAATACAATGAAATATAACAAAATACAACAAAATACAATGAAATACAATGAAATACAACGAAATACAATGAAATACAATGAAATACAACAAAATGCAATAAAATATAAGAAAATACAATGAAAAACAATGAAATACAACAAAATACAATGAAATACAACAAAATATAATGAAATACAACAAAATACAATGAAATGCGAGAAAATAGAAGAAAATACAATGAAATACAACAAAATACAACACAATACAATGAAATACAATGAAACACAACAAAATACAACAAAATACAATGAAATACAATGAAATACAATGAAATATAATGAAATACAACAAAATACAACAAAATACAACAAAATAAAATTAAATACAATGAAATACAACAAAATAAAATGAAATACAACAAAATACAATGAAATACAATAAAATACAATGAAATACAACAAAATACAATGAAATACAAAAAAATACAACAAAATACAATGAAATACAACAAAATACAATGAATATACAATAAAATACAATGAAATACAACGAAATACTATGAAATACAACAAAATACAATGAAATACAGTGAAATACAATGAAATACAATGAAATACAACAAAATACAATAAAATACAATGAAATACAAGAAAAATATAATGAAATACAGGAAAATACAATGAAATACAACAAAATACAATGAAATACAACAAAATACAATAAAACACAATGAAATACAACAAAATACAATGAAATACAATGAAATCCAGCAAAATACAATGAAATACAATGAAATACAACAAAATACAATAAAATACAAGAAAATACAATGAAATACTATGAAATACAACAAAATACGATGAAATACAACAAAATATAATGAAATACAAGAAAATAAAATGAAATACAAGAAAATACAATGAAATACAACAAAATACAACAAAATACAATGAAATACAACAAAACACAATGAAATACAACAAAATACAATGAAATACAATGAAATACAACAAAATACAATGAAATACAATGAAATACAACAAAATATAATGATATACAACAAAATACAATGAAATACAACCAAATACAACCAAATACAATACAATAAAACAAAATACAATGAAATACAACAAAATCCAATGAAATACAGCAAAATACAATGAAATACAATGAAATACAACTAAATACAATTAAGTACAACAAAATACAAATAACTACAATGGAATATAGCAAAATACAATGAATTACAACAAAATACAATGAAATATAACGAAATACAATGAAATACAACAAAATACAATGAAATACAACAAAATACAACACAATAAAATGAAATACAATGAAATACAACAAAATATAATGAAATATAACAAAATACAATGAAATACAACAAAATACAACAAAATACAATGAAATACAACAAAATACAATGAAATACAACAAAATACAATGAAATACAATAAAATACAATGAAATACAATAAAATACAACAAAATACAATGAAATACAAAAAAATAGATGTTAGGTGATGTTGGGTGATGTTAGATGATGTTAGGTGATGTTGGGTGATGTTAGGTGATGTTAGGTGATGTTGGGTGATGTTGGGTGATGTTAGGTGATGTTAGGTGATGTTGGGTGATGTTAGGTGATGTTAGGTGATGTTAGGTGATGTTAGGTGATGTTAGGTGATGTTAGGTGATGTTGGGTGATGTTAGGTGATGTTAGGTGATGTTGGGTGATGTTAGGTGATGTTAGGTGATGTTAGGTGATGTTAGGTGATGTTAGGTGATGTTAGGTGATGTTAGGTGATGTTAGGTGATGTTAGGTGATGTTAGGTGATGTTAGGTGATGTTAGGTGATGTTAGGTGATGTTAGGTGATGTTAGGTGATGTTGGGTGATGTTGGGTGATGTTAGGTGATGTTGGGTGATGTTAGATGATGTTAGGTGATGTTAGGTGATGTTAGGTGATGTTAGGTGATGTTGGGTGATGTTAGGTGATGTTAGGTGATGTTGGGTGATGTTAGGTGATGTTAGGTGATGTTAGGTGATGTTAGGTGATGTTGGGTGATGTTAGGTGATGTTAGGTGATGTTGGGTGATGTTAGGTGATGTTAGGTGATGTTGGGTGATGTTAGGTGATGTTAGGTGATGTTAGGTGATGTTGGGTGATGTTAGGTGATGTTAGGTGATGTTAGGTGATGTTAGGTGATGTTGGGTGATGTTAGGTGATGTTAGGTGATGTTGGGTGATGTTAGGTGATGTTAGGTGATGGGTGATGTTAGGTGATGTTGGGTGATGTTAGGTGATGTTAGGTGATGTTAGGTGATGTTAGGTGATGTTAGGTGATGTTAGGTGATGTTGGGTGATGTTATGTGATGTTATCTGATGTTGGGTGATGTTAGGTGATGTTAGGTGATGTTATGTGATGTTATCAGATGTTGGGTGATGTTAGGTGATGTTAGGTGATGTTGGGTGATGTTAGGTGATGTTTGGTGATGTTAGGTGATGTTGGGTGATGTTAGGTGATGTTAGGTGATGTTAGGTGATGTTAGGTGATGTTAGGTGATGTTGGGTGATGTTAGGTGATGTTAGGTGATGTTAGGTGATGTTAGGTGATGTTAGGTGATGTTGGGTGATGTTAGGTGATGTTAGGTGATGTTAGGTGATGTTGGGTGATGTTAGGTGATGTTAGGTGATGTTGGGTGATGTTAGGTGATGTTAGGTGATGTTGGGTGATGTTAGGTGATGTTAGGTGATGTTTGGTGATGTTGGGTGATGTTAGGTGATGTTAGGTGATGTTGGGTGATGTTAGGTGATGTTAGGTGATGTTGGGTGATGTTAGGTGATGTTAGGTGATGTTAGGTGATGTTGGGTGATGTTAGGTGATGTTGGGTGATGTTAGGTGATGTTAGGTGATGTTAGGTGATGTTGGGTGATGTTAGGTGATGTTAGGTGATGTTGGGTGATGTTAGGTGATGTTAGGTGATGTTGGGTGATGTTAGGTGATGTTGGGTGATGTTGGGTGATGTTAGGTGATGTTAGGTGATGTTGGGTGATGTTAGGTGATGTTAGTTGATGTTAGGTGATGTTAGGTGATGTTGGGTGATGTTGGGTGATGTTAGGTGATGTTAGGTGATGTTTAGTGATGTTAGGTGATGTTAGGTGATGTTGGGTGATGTTAGGTGATGTTAGGTGATGTTGGGTGATGTTAGGTGATGTTAGGTGATGTTGGGTGATGTTAGGTGATGTTAGGTGATGTTAGGTGATGTTGGGTGATGTTAGGTGATGTTGGGTGATGTTAGGTGATGTTAGGTGATGTTGGGTGATGTTAGGTGATGTTAGGTGATGTTAGGTGATGTTGGGTGATGTTAGGTGATGTTAGGTGATGTTGGGTGATGTTAGGCGGTGTTAGGTGATGTTGGGTGATGTTAGGTGATGTTAGGTGATGTTGGGTGATGTTAGGTGATGTTAGGTGATGTTGGGTGATGTTAGGTGATGTTAGGTGATGTTGGGTGATGTTAGGTGATGTTAGGTGATGTTAGGTGATGTTAGGTGATGTTAGGTGATGTTAGGTGATGTTGGGTGATGTTAGGTGATGTTAGGTGATGTTGGGTGATGTTGGGTGATGTTAGGTGATGTTAGGTGATGTTGGGTGATGTTAGGTGATGTTAGGTGATGTTGGGTGATGTTGGGTGATGTTGGGTGATGTTAGGTGATGTTAGGTGATGTTGGGTGATGTTAGGTGATGTTAGGTGATGTTAGGTGATGTTAGGTGATGTTAGGTGATGTTGGGTGATGTTAGGTGATGTTTGGTGATGTTAGGTGATGTTAGGTGATGTTGGGTGATGTTGGGTGATGTTAGGTGATGTTAGGTGATGTTGGGTGATGTTAGGTGATGTTAGGTGATGTTGGGTGATGTTAGGTGATGTTAGGTGATGTTAGGTGATGTTAGGTGATGTTGGGTGATGTTAGGTGATGTTAGGTGATGTTAGGTGATGTTGGGTGATGTTAGGTGATGTTAGGTGATGTTGGGTGATGTTAGGTGATGTTAGGTGATGTTGGGTGATGTTGGGTGATGTTAGGTGATGTTTGGTGATGTTGGGTGATGTTAGGTGATGTTTGGTGATGTTGGGTGATGTTAGGTGATGTTAGGTGATGTTAGGTGATGTTGGGTGATGTTGGGTGATGTTAGGTGATGTTAGGTGATGTTAGGTGATGTTGGGTGATGTTAGGTGATGTTAGGTGATGTTAGGTGATGTTGGGTGATGTTAGGTGATGTTAGGTGATGTTGGGTGATGTTGGGTGATGTTAGGTGATGTTAGGTGATGGGTGATGTTAGGTGATGTTAGGTGATGTTGGGTGATGTTAGGTGATGTTAGGTGATGTTGGGTGATGTTAGGTGATGTTAGGTGATGTTGGGTGATGTTAGGTGATGTTAGGTGATGTTAGGTGATGTTAGGTGATGTTAGGTGATGTTGGGTGATGTTAGGTGATGTTAGGTGATGTTGGGTGATGTTGGGTGATGTTAGGTGATGTTAGGTGATGTTGGGTGATGTTAGGTGATGTTAGGTGATGTTGGGTGATGTTAGGTGATGTTAGGTGATGTTGGGTGATGTTAGGTGATGTTAGGTGATGTTAGGTGATGTTGGGTGATGTTAGGTGATGTTAGGTGATGTTGGGTGATGTTAGGTGATGTTAGGTGATGTTGGGTGATGTTAGGTGATGTTAGGTGATGTTGGGTGATGTTAGGTGATGTTGGGTGATGTTGGGTGATGTTAGGTGATGTTAGGTGATGTTAGGTGATGTTGGGTGATGTTAGGTGATGTTAGGTGATGTTGGGTGATGTTAGGTGATGTTAGGTGATGTTAGGTGATGTTGGGTGATGTTGGGTGATGTTAGGTGATGTTAGGTGATGTTGGGTGATGTTTGGTGATGTTGGGTGATGTTAGGTGATGTTAGGTGATGTTAGGTGATGTTAGGTGATGTTAGGTGATGTTGGGTGATGTTAGGTGATGTTAGGTGATGTTAGGTGATGTTAGGTGATGTTAGGTGATGTTGGGTGATGTTGGGTGATGTTAGGTGATGTTAGGTGATGTTGGGTGATGTTAGGTGATGTTAGGTGATGTTGGGTGATGTTGGGTGATGTTAGGTGATGTTAGGTGATGTTGGGTGATGTTAGGTGATGTTAGGTGATGTTGGGTGATGTTAGGTGATGTTGGGTGATGTTAGGTGATGTTAGGTGATGTTGGGTGATGTTAGGTGATGTTAGGTGATGTTGGGTGATGTTGGGTGATGTTAGGTGATGTTAGGTGATGTTGGGTGATGTTGGGTGATGTTAGGTGATGTTAGGTGATGTTGGGTGATGTTAGGTGATGTTAGGTGATGTTGGGTGATGTTGGGTGATGTTGGGTGATGTTAGGTGATGTTAGGTGATGTTAGGTGATGTTGGGTGATGTTAGGTGATGTTAGGTGATGTTGGGTGATGTTAGGTGATGTTAGGTGATGTTGGGTGATGTTAGGTGATGTTAGGTGATGTTGGGTGATGTTGGGTGATGTTAGGTGATGTTAGGTGATGTTGGGTGATGTTAGGTGATGTTATGTGATGTTGGGTGATGTTAGGTGATGTTAGGTGATGTTAGGTGATGTTAGGTGATGTTAGGTGATGTTGGGTGATGTTGGGTGATGTTGGGTGATGTTAGGTGATGTTAGGTGATGTTAGGTGATGTTGGGTGATGTTAGGTGATGTTAGGTGATGTTGGGTGATGTTGGGTGATGTTAGGTGATGTTAGGTGATGTTGGGTGATGTTAGGTGATGTTAGGTGATGTTGGGTGATGTTAGGTGATGTTAGGTGATGTTGGGTGATGTTGGGTGATGTTAGGTGATGTTAGGTGATGTTGGGTGATGTTAGGTGATGTTAGGTGATGTTGGGTGATGTTAGGTGATGTTAGGTGATGTTGGGTGATGTTAGGTGATGTTAGGTGATGTTAGGTGATGTTGGGTGATGTTAGGTGATGTTGGGTGATGTTGGGTGATGTTAGGTGATGTTAGGTGATGTTGGGTGATGTTAGGTGATGTTAGGTGATGTTGGGTGATGTTAGGTGATGTTAGGTGATGTTAGGTGATGTTGGGTGATGTTAGGTGATGTTAGGTGATGTTAGGTGATGTTGGGTGATGTTAGGTGATGTTAGGTGATGTTGGGTGATGTTAGGTGATGTTAGGTGATGTTGGGTGATGTTAGGTGATGTTAGGTGATGTTGGGTGATGTTGGGTGATGTTAGGTGATGTTAGGTGATGTTGGGTGATGTTAGGTGATGTTAGGTGGTGTTGGGTGATGTTAGGTGATGTTAGGTGATGTTGGGTGATGTTAGGTGATGTTAGGTGATGTTGGGTGATGTTGGGTGATGTTAGGTGATGTTAGGTGATGTTAGGTGATGTTGGGTGATGTTAGGTGATGTTAGGTGATGTTGGGTGATGTTGGGTGATGTTAGGTGATGTTAGGTGATGTTGGGTGATGTTAGGTGATGTTGGGTGATGTTAGGTGATGTTGGGTGATGTTGGGTGATGTTAGGTGATGTTAGGTGATGTTGGGTGATGTTAGGTGATGTTAGGTGATGTTGGGTGATGTTGGGTGATGTTGGGTGATGTTGGGTGATGTTGGGTGATGTTGGGTGATGTTGGGTGATGTTAGGTGATGTTGGGTGATGTTGGGTGATGTTAGGTGATGTTGGGTGATGTTAGGTGATGTTAGGTGATGTTGGGTGATGTTAGGTGATGTTAGGTGATGTTGGGTGATGTTGGGTGATGTTAGGTGATGTTGGGTGATGTTAGGTGATGTTAGGTGATGTTGGGTGATGTTAGGTGATGTTAGGTGATGTTGGGTGATGTTAGGTGATGTTAGGTGATGTTGGGTGATGTTAGGTGATGTTAGGTGATGTTGGGTGATGTTAGGTGATGTTAGGTGATGTTAGGTGATGTTGGGTGATGTTGGGTGATGTTAGGTGATGTTGGGTGATGTTAGGTGATGTTAGGTGATGTTGGGTGATGTTAGGTGATGTTAGGTGATGTTGGGTGATGTTGGGTGATGTTGGGTGATGTTGGATGATGTTAGGTGATGTTAGGTGATGTTGGGTGATGTTGGGTGATGTTAGGTGATGTTGGGTGATGTTGGGTGATGTTGGGTGATGTTGGGTGATGTTAGGTGATGTTAGGTGATGTTGGGTGATGTTAGGTGATGTTGGGTGATGTTGGGTGATGTTAGGTGATGTTAGGTGATGTTAGGTGATGTTGGGTGATGTTGGGTGATGTTAGGTGATGTTAGGTGATGTTGGGTGATGTTAGGTGATGTTAGGTGATGTTGGGTGATGTTGGGTGATGTTAGGTGATGTTGGGTGATGTTGGGTGATGTTAGGTGATGGCTGTTGGGTGATGTTAGGTGATGTTAGGTGATGTTAGGTGATGTTGGGTGATGTTAGGTGATGTTAGGTGATGTTGGGTGATGTTAGGTGATGTTGGGTGATGTTGGGTGATGTTAGGTGATGTTAGGTGATGTTGGGTGATGTTGGGTGATGTTAGGTGATGTTGGGTGATGTTAGGTGATGTTAGGTGATGTTGGGTGATGTTGGGTGATGTTAGGTGATGTTGGGTGATGTTGGGTGATGTTAGGTGATGTTAGGTGATGTTGGGTGATGTTAGGTGATGTTAGGTGATGTTGGGTGATGTTGGGTGATGTTAGGTGATGTTAGGTGATGTTGGGTGATGTTAGGTGATGTTAGGTGATGTTGGGTGATGTTAGGTGATGTTAGGTGATGTTGGGTGATGTTAGGTGATGTTAGGTGATGTTGGGTGATGTTGGGTGATGTTAGGTGATGTTTGTTTGTGTTGGGTGATGTTGGGTGATGTTAGGTGATGTTGGGTGATGTTGGGTGATGTTGGGTGATGTTAGGTGATGTTGGGTGATGTTAGGTGATGTTAGGTGATGTTGGGTGATGTTGGGTGATGTTGGGTGATGTTAGGTGATGTTAGGTGATGTTGGGTGATGTTAGGTGATGTTGGGTGATGTTAGGTGATGTTAGGTGATGTTGGGTGATGTTGGGTGATGTTAGGTGATGTTAGGTGATGTTGGGTGATGTTAGGTGATGTTAGGTGATGTTGGGTGATGTTAGGTGATGTTAGGTGATGTTGGGTGATGTTGGGTGATGTTGGGTGATGTTAGGTGATGTTGGGTGATGTTGGGTGATGTTGGGTGATGTTGGGTGATGTTAGGTGATGTTAGGTGATGTTGGGTGATGTTGGGTGATGTTAGGTGATGTTAGGTGATGTTGGGTGATGTTAGGTGATGTTAGGTGATGTTGGGTGATGTTAGGTGATGTTAGGTGATGTTGGGTGATGTTGGGTGATGTTAGGTGATGTTAGGTGATGTTGGGTGATGTTAGGTGATGTTAGGTGATGTTGGGTGATGTTAGGTGATGTTGGGTGATGTTGGGTGATGTTAGGTGATGTTGGGTGATGTTGGGTGATGTTAGGTGATGTTGGGTGATGTTGGGTGATGTTAGGTGATGTTAGGTGATGTTGGGTGATGTTGGGTGATGTTAGGTGATGTTGGGTGATGTTAGGTGATGTTAGGTGATGTTGGGTGATGTTGGGTGATGTTAGGTGATGTTAGGTGATGTTGGGTGATGTTGGGTGATGTTAGGTGATGTTGGGTGATGTTAGGTGATGTTGGGTGATGTTGGGTGATGTTAGGTGATGTTGGGTGATGTTAGGTGATGTTGGGTGATGTTAGGTGATGTTAGGTGATGTTGGGTGATGTTAGGTGATGTTGGGTGATGTTGGGTGATGTTGGGTGATGTTGGGTGATGTTGGGTGATGTTGGGTGATGTTAGGTGATGTTAGGTGATGTTGGGTGATGTTAGGTGATGTTAGGTGATGTTGGGTGATGTTGGGTGATGTTAGGTGATGTTAGGTGATGTTGGGTGATGTTAGGTGATGTTAGGTGATGTTGGGTGATGTTGGGTGATGTTAGGTGATGTTAGGTGATGTTGGGTGATGTTAGGTGATGTTAGGTGATGTTGGGTGATGTTAGGTGATGTTAGGTGATGTTGGGTGATGTTGGGTGATGTTAGGTGATGTTGGGTGATGTTGGGTGATGTTAGGTGATGTTAGGTGATGTTGGGTGATGTTAGGTGATGTTAGGTGATGTTGGGTGATGTTGGGTGATGTTAGGTGATGTTAGGTGATGTTGGGTGATGTTGGGTGATGT